>NC_088874.1:17450963-17653493 GCF_032884065.1 Artemia franciscana
GAATACTTCTTGAAGACTCTAATGAATGGCTGACTAAAATTATAATGGCTTTAATAGATTTTTAAGTCTTTCCACGCTGTCTGTAGATATTCAATGTGAAAAAAAGTGCGTTACTATGGCTTTCCTAATAAAATTTTATAATTATGATGGAGTAACATGATGAACAAGTGCGTGCTGTTTGGATTGACGATGAGGACCAGACGGAATGGTTCAAAGTCACCTCAGGCGTTTTTTCTTTCTTTTTAATGGAGACATGATTTATTCACAAAAAATAAAAAACATAAATCCCAGTAACCGGGGTTTGTATTAGCATTCCAAAAAAACTTGCACCCACTTACATCAATTCTTTCGGGTCCCCACTTCACAACAAAACAAAATGTAAAACATGTAAATAATATATTACTACTTGAAAAAATATACAATTCATAAATTTTCAGGCAATAGTGTCTCAACTTTTCTAGGAAACAATTCCAAAAAAAAGGAAAGGTGAGAAGATAGGGGCAGCTGGCGTGAAACCATGACAGCAAAGTGATTGGACACATCATTTACAAGAAAACGCGGAGTATCGATCTTAAAATTCCGCTTTATATTCACAAAAATATAATCAGTAAGCGTCGCACTAGTTACTGTTATCCTTATATAAATATTAATTAGACGGGAACTAACAATGACTCAACATACTATCATAAAAAAACGATAATCTACATCATCCTTATTTAAATTAACATTCAATTCTCCCATAATCACACATGGATAAATTGAAACCGGCAGCTTTTCCAATTGCTCCTCACACAATTCCAAAAAAAAAGAAAGGTGGGAAGATAGGGGTTTATATAAAAATCAGTAAATAAATACTAGACCACATCAACTTTAGTACAAGCACAATGCTCTCAAACACCATTTCACAAAAACAGACAAATCCTCCCTTATATTTACATCCAGGTGTAACCTCACATAAGCACCCGATCCACCATACCTCCGCTGATTCCTATTTCTACTGAAAAAATTATAATCATTGATACTAAGCCGTACTTCGTTTGAAGAATTCGACCACGTCTCAATCAATCCTAAAATTTGAATATGCCTACCATTTTGAACTAACTCAGACAAACCTAAATAAGAGCTTTTTAGCTACAATTAAAAGGAAACATAATCAATTCACTCTTACTTTGAATACTTTGCCCACAAATCAACTCAATAGCAAACACACACTTCTATGACTCAATCCTCCCAGTATTATTCTCATTAACAAACCATTCTCTCCGCCCAACATCTAACCTAGCATAGAAATCAACAGGGTTTCTCTCAAGTAGTTCAATTTTTCCCTAATACCCATAACCACTTTCACTACACTAACATCTTGGCAAACAAAGTGCACTCCTAGACATTGCAATCTCCAAACCGAAAACAATTTCATTTCACAATCAGACAACTATTCCTTATATTCAGATTCCCAAGAACCGTATATATAACCATTATTAGATCACAACCTATTCAGAATTGTTGCCCCAGATCTAAATCATATCACTAATCAATTACAACTAAATTTCACAAAAATAAAAATAACTTATTACTTTCTTTTAACTCCACCAAAAAACATTTTTTTTTTATTTTCAAGTTTTCATATCATTCCCAGCTGCACCGTAGCTACGTATTAATCTTAGCAGTGTACTTAGCTTCGGTACCTCATCAAGGAACAATATATCCAGCAATGCATGTTGGTTATATTTAACACATAAATTGGGTGGGACAGATTTCGTGATCCATGCTTCAAGACCTTGTATTTCACTTGGCCGCAATTTATCTTGGAATGCAAACAAATTCGTACGGGTTTCACGCACAGATAATGGAACATCACCAGTTAAGTAAATGTTCGACTGATTTACCGAAGTTCAATCATGAAACTCCCATTTCAAGTCTGTGTGAAACGACATCTTCAAAAAGGGTTTTCGCATCATTACTATTCTTAGCCGAAACATTTAAAATTAGTATATTCTTATCGGTCTCCTTACTTTCAACTTTCATAAGCATTTGCCTCATAGGTGTTTGACTGGGATGCATTCCGTCCCCAGAAACACATCTGACCAACATTTTAAGAGAATTATTTTGTTAATTATTGTTGAAAGATCCAGTAATCATGTCTTTGGGGAGGTCAAAAGTCCTCAGAGCAATTCGTTTATTGTTTACATCTTATTATATACATATATAAATGTAATGTCTGTCCGTCCGTTACACTGTCTTCTATAAAAAAAACTAAAAAAATAAAGAAGAAAAAAGGTATAAAACTAAAAACAAACTAAAAAGAAAAAAATAAGAACTGAAAAACTAAAAAAAGAAAAATAAACACATTTAAAAAAGAAAAAAACTAAAAAAATGAAAAAAAGAAAAAACCTCAAAGAAAAAAGGAAAAACTACAAAAAAGAAAATAAAATAAAAAGAAAAAAATAAAAAAAGAAAAAACTTAAAAAAAAACTAAAAAAGAAAAGAAAAATGTGAAGTAAATCAAAACCCGCTATGTACATGTACATTGTCAAAAGAGTACATCTCAAGAGCTGATTTGGGTATTAGCTGATTTGGGTATTAAGTTTGAACTTTCATTGAATACTTAAAGTGGAAGAACATATGACCAAAAGACAATATGTGCAGGATGCTAGATCCTGATACCACTATTACTGCTACAATTACTACAAATACTACTATTACTTCACCTACGACTTCTATTCCAAATGCTTGTAAGGCTAAGAGCATTGAGATGAAAATCTCAAGAAAAATATGAACAGACAGGTTATCAAAAGGGCGTTTCCTGTGGTATTCGGACTTATTGTTTATTATGGAAGATTGCTGGTTTTGTTTTCTTGGATGATATTGGAAGAGACATCATCCCTGAGGAAGTTTTTTGGTCAAGTACGGCTTTTTGTAGATTAGTCTCCAACTCATCAGTTGAGCGCCCGCATTCCCAAATAGTGACACCATTACTGAACTCCCTTTTCGATATTTTTGTACCTGAAAGCTCCCTAAAGTAAAAGCTATGTGATACAAATTTGAAGTTCTTTGCCAATAGCTTAGGAAGATATTTTTTCTTTTCTAAGGATTATTTATGGCTACAATTTCGGTGAATATTTATTTTAAAGACAGATTCTTGGATAGAATGTCGCTAGCTCTTGTTTTATTCTTTAAAAAGTTGTATAAAACCCAAAAGCTACTTTTGGTCTCCCACAGTATAGAAAATATCAAAAGAAATGTTTCAATAAAAACTATTACTAATGGGAAGATCATATTTATCTACAAAGAAATCAGTTGAGAAACTTCTTTAGCGAAAAACAAATGAAACCTAGATGGCGATAATGTTGTTGCTTTTTTCTTCATTTTTATCATATAACAGACATTTTGCAAGAAAACAAATAAGATAGTAAGGTTGTTAAAAAGGTAGTTTTATTTTTAATAACCTAATTCAGCCTCATAGCGATAACAAACAGTGTGTTATGTCAACATATAAATATATAGCAAAAGCCTAGGTCAACGTTGATATTACCTGAACAATTGTTTAGGGTCATCAAAATATTGTTGATAGATGCATTCTGACTTTTGCAACATCTTTTCTCTCTTGCAAAACTACTGCAAACTCGCCGTTATGGATTTATTCTGGCCCAAGTATTCTTGTATTCAAATACAACCTATAGAATAGCAATCATTTCTGTTTTTGTCGATTGGATATTTGAAATCACAAATCTGTAATAGTTTTGAAACAAATTTGGGCTATATATTTGCACGTTAGGGGGGTGGGTATAGCATAGCACATATTAAATACATGAATTAACAATTGATGTATCTAGTATATGCCATGCTTAAAAATGTGCAAATATATAATTACCTTGCCAGCAAGATAAGGTGGTAGATCCTCCTGTAGTTCTCACTGGTGGTGAGTGATGTAATTATGTTGGCTTAGCTTCCCAGTCCCTGTTGACTCCAGCTTTGAAGGAGTAGGGAGTCTCAGCTTGGATGGTAAACTTGGATAGGCTATTCTAGAGGGGGACTACTCAAATGGAAAAAAAGCCATGTTGTTCCCTTCTCCAACATCCAGGCAGGTGAAGCTTAAGACTGTGACCTCTTGAATTGTTAGCCAGTGAGGGGGTGAAGATCTGGTTCAGGTGACTGGAATTGAAAATTTTGCTTGCCATGATCACATCTCCTCTATATCTTTGATATGTGAGGGTTGGAAGTCTCAGAGATCCTAGGCAATCCTGGTAAGGGACATTATTTAAGCCACAGACCAGTTTGGTTGCTCTCCTTTGTACACTTTCAAGGGCTCTTGCATCCATTTTATTTTGGGGAAAGGCCAAACTCAAGGTGGGGACAGACAAGGGATTTATAAATTTTTGTAACTACACATGACTTTCTGGTTACAAAAGAGTACTTAACAAGTCCAAGAGCTCAATTAGCTTTTGCAACCTGAGCCTGAGTGTTGCTATCGAATTTGAAATTTTTATCCACAATGATGCCTAGGTCTCTCTCCTCAGCAACTGCTTCCAACTGGTCACACCCTATAGGGTAGGGATGGCAGGGGTTATTGTGCCCTAAGTGCAGTACCTTGCATTTTGTTGCATTGAATTGTAGGGCCCAAGTTGATGACCAGGAGGATAGCCTGTCAAGGTCTAGCTGAATGCAGGCTCTTTCTTCTTCAGTTTTAGCAGGCCCAATGAACTTACAGTCATCAGCATATAATGTTAAAAGGTTGTATAGATAAGTTGTACAGTCATTAATATATATGCTAAACAACGTTGTCCCAGGGATGGTTCCCTGTGGGATGCCACTTATAACCAGGGAAGTGGAGGAGAAAACTAGATTGCCATTATCAGTTTAGATCATGACACATTGAGATCTACCAGTTGGGAATGCTCCAATCCAATCAATCACATCCTCATGCACCTGGTAAGCTTCAGCAACAGGTATGAGTGTGTTGCTATCAAATTTTAAATTTTTATCCACAATGATGCCTAGGTCTCTCTCCTCAGCAACTGCTTCCAACTGGTCACACCCTATAGGGTAGGGATGGCGGGGGTTATTGTGCCCTAAGTGCAGTACCTTGCATTTTGTTGCATTGAATTGTAGGGCCCAAGTTGATGACCAGGAGGATAGCCTGTCAAGGTCTAGCTGAATGCAGGCTCTTTCTTCTTCAGTTTTAGCAGGCCCAATGAACTTACAGTCATCAGCATATAATGTTAAAAGGTTGTATAGATAAGTTGTACAGTCATTAATATATATGCTAAACAACGTTGTCCCAGGGATGGTTCCCTGTGGGATGCCACTTATAACCAGGGAAGTGGAGGAGAAAACTAGATTGCCATTATCAGTTTAGATCATGACACATTGAGATCTACCAGTTGGGAATGCTCCAATCCAATCAATCACATCCTCATGCACCTGGTAAGCTTCAGCAACAGGTATGAGTGTTCAACCTTGTCAAAGACTTTGGCTTGGTTGAGTAAGATAATGTCAACCAGTTTACCCATATCCAAAATTTTAGTTGCATGATCATATGACTGAATAAAGTTGGTGTCAATTGACCTGCCCCTGTGAACTCCATGTTGTCTATTGCTAATAAGTGTATATTCTTCTAAATAATTTATTAGAGCATGGTTAATGATACCTTTCATGATCTTGCAAATGGCTGAGGTTAGACTTATTGGTTGATAATTTCCTAGGTTATCCTTGTCACCTTTCTTAAAAATTGGTATAATATTTGCTGTTCTCCAGTCATTTGGTACTGACTTTTTGGCCGGGGACATGTTAAATATTCTTGCAAGGGGGAGGGAAATGTGAGCAGCAGATTCTATCAAAAGCCAAGGGTGGAGATTATCAGGTCCAGCAGCTTTGTTGGAGTTTAAACTTCTTAGTATTTCAAATACACCTTCTTGAGTAATGATTACAGGAGACATTGGGTTATGTACTGTTACAGGAGGTATGGTTGGGAGTGTAATGTCAGGTGGCTTAGAGTTGAAGTTTGTGCAAAAGCTGGCATTCATGCAATCATCAATTTCTTTTGGGTCAGTAGTACTGGAGCCATCTGATTTTTTAGCCTGTTGGTGCATTGACGGGAAGGGTTGTTGGCTGTAACATAATGCCAGAATTTTTGGGGTTTTTCTTTGACTCATTTGCAATAGATTCTTCATGGTCTTGGATAACTTTTTTTGTCATGTTTCTCAGCTTCTTTTGGAGCATGGTGTATTTGTTGTGATGGTTGTCACACTTGCATTTTAGGTATTTATTCCACACTCTATTTTTCTTTCTGATAATTTTCTTAATATTCCTGGGAAGGTATGGAAGAGTCTTTGGTTTATCTGACCAATTAACCTTTGCATGCTTCCTACATGCACCTAGTAAAGTAGACTTAAAATGATTCCAACTAGATTCAACATCTGGCTCATCTGATAATCCCTCATCCCAATTTATATTAGCTATTTCTTCACAGATCAAAGTGTAATTGGTAAAAGTTCTCTTAAGTTTACCATCATGAATATGGTTAATATTAATGTCATTCATTATGCATATGTGATCACTTGCACCAATAGCTGGAAGGTAACAAGTGGAAGTAATCCTCTCAGGATCATTTGTAATAAGGAAGTCTAGTAATGATGGTTGTTGTGAATGTCTAAATCTAGTTGGTTGCATTATTATCTGAGTTAGGAAGTTGTCAGCACCAACAAACTTCTGGCATATTAAAATCACAATAAAGCACAAGTGATGAATTTAGATTACATAACATCTGTAATAGGTTAGAAACTGCTTGGTTAGATACTAGTTGATTTGGAGCTGATGGGCTACAGTAAAGCACACCAATATTCACAGTTTTGAGTCCAATTAGAAGTCTAACTAATACATGTTCCACCCAAGCATTAGTAGGTTGAGAAATAGAAAAATCAATTTTATCTACCTTAATTCCAAGCCTAGTGTAGATAGTTCTTTGATACATGTTACTATCTAGGTTGCTGAGGAGTAAGTATCCAGGGATTTGAATATGTACATCATCCAATTGGGTCAACGAGTTCTTAGGACACACCTCACAAACACAGAAAACATCTACTTCCTTTAAAGTAACACTTTTAGTTCTGAGAGTTTTGGCACTAAAGAATCAATGTTTGTATATAATATTTGTAGTTGTGTCTGTTTTCTTTGGTCAGCTGGGCTGTTGCTAGTTCTGGCTTTGTAACTCTGATATGCATTTTCGTCCCCCAAGCTAGCAGTGATGTAGTTGGTCTCAGACAAATCAGATGCAACACTTGATGGAGAGACAGAGCTCAAAACCGAAGCCACGGAAACAAGGGTTGAACTTACAGAAGTCTTTCTGGCTGGGCTTGATGCACTATTTACAAGGGATATGGGTAAGTCTAGTGAACCATTGAGAGAGGGGGGGAGGACTCCCTCCCCCTGGGGGATCATGTTTTTTGACATGATGTGCCATCACAGATGACAAGGTTTTTTTCACCAGCTGCTGCAGGCCTCTTTATCTCTTCAACTAGTTCTTTCCTTCTCTGGTGGTCTTCATTGGATGCATCAGCAAAGAAGGAGATACTCCCCCTCCTCGCTCTTTAGGCCCTCAATATATCCATTTTTATTTTGTAATCATTTATAGAAAAAAGGATTGGGTTGGGTCTGTCTAGGGTGCTTGTATTCTTACCATTAGGTAGACATTTCAAGCTAGTAATAGCCCTGACATTAATTGAGAATTCATCTTTCAAGTAAGTTGAGATGAACTGAGCATTGTTGGTTTGCAGAGGAATGTTATAGGCAATCAGATTAAGTTGTCTTCTGTTTCTGTCTTGCTCTTGTCTCACTATTTTGTGGACGTCTGTTTTGAGATGGGTGGTTATAGAATTTTCCACAAGTTTCTGCACATCATCTATGGAAACCTTTTGATTGTATAGCTGTCTCTAGTGTTTCCACCTGAGCCCTCACAGTGTCCAAAGAAGTCTGCATATCAGATCTGAAACCAGCAAACATGTCATGCATTTCACTACAATGGGAGTTGAGTGCTTTTCACTATATTTGGAACATCAGGTCTACTGGAACCTGTTTTACATAATGGACATGTCCAAATACTTCCAAGTCTTTCATTCATTCATTTTGCAGAAAATGTTGTATTTGGCTGTATTTGTTCCTAGACATGTTGCACAGAGCAACACAATAGCGTTCTGTAATTTTAAATACAGATAGTGCTCTATTATTTTAAATACAGATAGTGCTCTATTATCTTAAGCACAGATAGCGCTCTGTTATTTTGAGTACAGGAAAAGAATAGTGCTCTGTAATGGATGTCAATTCACCACTATCATCATCACATAAAAAAAACAGATCCTGAGAGTTCAGCTTCTATGACAAAATACTGCATTGACTAAACAAAAATTCAAGTAATTTATATATTGTTCTTTTCAGTAACTTCTTCTGAAACGACTGGTAATACTTGTGTTTAGATATATGAATTCAGTCCTTAATATTTTTGTTTTTAATATGCTGCACTTAATTTTCAACCACCATAATGGTGAGTTTGTGGTAGTTTTGCAAGAGAGGAAAGATGTTCCTAAAGTCAATTATCTATTAACAATAGTATCATGATCCAAAACAATTGTTCAGGTAATATCAACATTGACCAAAGCCTATTACAGTTTGGACTATATGAAATTCTTAAGCTGGCCCATAGGTTAAATTTAAAGAAGGGCAAAACTTTTGGAATTGATGCTGGACAATGCTATTTAATAGCCTACATCAATCAAAACTAGAGTTGTGGTAGAATATTTCTCTGCCAAACAATTGTTCCTTAGGGAATTGTTTGGACACTTTTTAATAGGCCTATGATGATCCATATTAGGCCTATGCCCTCACTGATTTGTCTTCAATATAATTTGATCTAGCCTATATGTAGATCATTTGGTAAATATTGAGCAGTTTATACTATTGACCTATAAACAAAGTGAACATACCACAAGATGTCATCTTTGTGCTCTTTCTGAATATAATAAGCCTTGAAAGCAATAATTTCTTTGTATGTTTGTTGGCACAAAAAGGGTTAAAGGATATAGATCTATGAGTAGTCCACCACATAAAGACATGTTAAGAAAACAATTCAGTAAAATTATGACAGTTCATATAACTGGCTTACCAATGAAGTGAATATACCATTTGATGCCTTTTTTATGTTCTTTATGAATATAAAAATTGCTTCTACTATAAATTCAAATCTAAGTGGTTTCCGAGCTCTTCAAAATGACAGGTTTTCAAAAAAATTTGACAGTTAGTGGACATCATTTTCAAAAAAATTATGCTACCTTTTCTCAGTCCTAAAATTATTTGTAATAGGGTTAGGTTAGGTTAAAAAGTGCTTAAATTTAAATGTTCAATAGAAGCAATTATTATATTTTTAAAGAACATGAAGAAAGGCATCAAGAGGTATGTTCACTTTATTGGTAAGTCAGTTATATGAACTGTCATAAATTTACCAACAATTCTTTCCTCATAATATGCACAATAATCCTAGTTAATATATTTTGATGGCTTTTTTATGTTGTTTATGAATATAAAAATTGCTTCTACTATAAATTCAAATCGAAGTAGTTTTAGAGCTCTTGAAAATGATAGGTTTTCAAAAAAATTTGACAGTTAGTGAACTTACCACTCAATGCCTTTTTATGTTCTTTATGAATATAATAATTCCTTTTATATAAAAATTCAAGCACTTTTTGAGCTTTAAAAAGTGACAAAAATACTAATAATATATTTTGCTGCAGGAAAACCTTTATCTTCACTTCTTTCCTTGTTTTTCTATTTTTCTAAGAACTTCATAAATTTCTTAGAACCTATATATTAACAAACATACATATACATTAACATTTATATTACATATATATTAACACCCCCCTAGTGTGCAAATTTATATCCAGAATTGCATTTTGAATCTAGATATAACCTTCATTTGCATCACAAATGAACTTTAACCCCACCCCTAAACATATCTAAATCAGGGTATATATTTGCACATCATACAGTTAATACCTAAATGTTGGGCTGGTTCTTTGTAAATGTATAGCAATTCATATTATTGACTTGTCAATAAAGTGAGCATACCACTTGTTCCCTTTTTTTATGCTCTTAACAAATATAATAATTGCATCTATCACAAATTCAAGCACTTTTTGACCTAACCTTATTATAAATAATTTTGACACTGAGAAAATGTGGTGTTATTTTATTTAAAATTGCTGAGAAAACATCATCCCCAAGGGGCACCAGAAGAGCATAGAATTAGAAATTTCTGCACGCTTCTCCTCAAACCTAATCTATTCAATGCCTCCCTCTTTACACCCTCCCAAGAAGTTCCCATTTCCTTTAAATCTTTATTTATGAAATCCTCTCAACCCAGACAAGGACAACATGCTTTCTATGTAACCCCAGACAGTTGGCCAAAAAGGACAATCTTTGGCAATCTGTCATCCTTCATCAGTAGAATGTGGCCTAACCATCTCAAACTTTCTTTCATTATAGCCCTAGAAAGCAGGATTGGACCACATTTTCTGTACAACCTACTGTTTGAAATATGGTCAGTCAGCTGGATACCCAGAACAATCTGTAGGCAATTTCTCTGGAAAACATCTAGTAAATTTCATTTACTTTTCAGATCACCCATGCTTCAGAGCCATATTTGACCATTGTCAGAACTGTAGCTTCCAATATTCTAATCTTGCTTTGTGGACTTATCTTCCTATTCTTCCAAACTTTTTTTTTAACTTTGAAAAAACAACCTGAGCCTTAGCTATTCTACTTTTAACATCTTCACTACTCCCACCATCTTTACTAATAATACTAACAAGGTAAGTGAAGTTGCCAACCTGATCAATCTTTTCATTAACTAACATCATCTTCATTTATTCCTAGCCTTAGTGACTTAGTCTTCTTAACATTAATTTTCAAGCCTTTTCTAGCACCCTGAACTCACAAGACCTCTAAAAATTCATTTATTTTGCTCACACTTTCATCTAATATGCTTAAATCATCAGCATAATCTAAGTCCAGGAGCATTTTTCCTCCCATTTGATTATGTGGTCTCCATTAGCTTTCTCCATGGTCTCCCAAAAGTTTCTCCATTAGCCTTTCCTGTACTCCTTATGATGAAATCCACCAAAATCATCTGTATAAAGGGGGAAAGAACACAACCTTGCATAACTCCTGATTTAATACAAAACCAGTTGCTAATCTCATTTCCTACCTTAATCACAGCAGTATTATTCTCATACATCACATAAATCACTTTAATGTATTTTTCTGGTATTCCATATAAGGACAAGTCCTTTGCTAACACTCTTCTATCAACAGAATCAAAAGTTCACTCATAATTGATCATCATATTATTTATCAAAATACATACATACATACGTACAATTGATAAAACTGAGGACTAAAGGTGTTTGATAAATCAGACACTTCTCAAATATTAACCTAAGAGCAAAAACACATCCTCTACCTTTTCTAAAATTATACTGTTCTTCTCTCAAAACTTTGTCTTGAGCATCTTTCAGTCTAAAAAGTGTTATATTACTAAGTTAAGACCAGACTAATGCCTCAATAATTAAAACACTCACTCTAGTCACCTTTCTTACACAGTGGTTTAATTAAGGCTCTCCTAAAATCATTAAGTACTTCCCCTTTTTCAAAATCATATTTATAATCTTCTGTAGCTTATCCTTAACCTCAGAGCTGCCGTACTTAAGAAACTCATTTATCATACTATCAGCACCTGTACACTTGTTATTTTTTAATCCTTTTAGCACTGTTGCTAATTCTTCCTCTTAAAACAAATCTTCCTTCACATCAAAGGTATCACAAACTTTTTTATTTTCATCTATATCTTTTCCTGCAACTGTATCTTGGTTTAGCACATTCTCAAAATGTTCTGCCCATCTTTCTTTAACTTTTCCTTATCACTAATTGTGGCCCCATTCCTATCTTTAACTAGGACTGGGACCATCTAGCTGCATCTTCCAAATTATCCGCACTTTTATCCATGGCCTCCACTTCACATCTCCTTAGTCCATATTTTAATGCTTTCTCCACTTTCTTTACATTTCTATTGTTTGTATATGGTCTATTACTCAGATAATTCTTGAACAAACCCCTTATACTCTCTATTAAACATAAAGCTTTTTCACTAATATTCCAAGTTGCAGTCTTAGCACTCTTCTCTAAGACACCATCAGCAACTTCACAAATCGTTTTTTTCTAAAATTATTTTGTCCATCTTGCACATTGTCAAATTTAAACTCTAGTTTAGCATACAACTGTTCCTGGAAGTTTTTTGTCAAATTTTCATCCTGGAGTCTATCAACATCATAACTTTCTGGGAGGTAGTTACCCTTCCAAAATTTCAGCTTTAAATTAACTTTAGACACTGCTAGATGGTGATCTTTACTTTTAACATCAAAAACAGCTCTAAATTATTATAAATTGGGCCTAAGGAAATATCTCCTGTGTCTATATGTTTTTTTTTATCTCAATTGCCTCTTTAAAAGATTTTGGTAGGCCATTTATGGTAGATATTAAAGTTGCCTCTTCAAAAAGAGCTAAATGGTCAGGATTTTCATATATATTCTGAGCCAGAGCTGAATCAAAGTTGTCATTTTTATTTTCCAATCTCAGGGACTTTTACATGATTACATGAACATATTTTTAGAACCCTGTCGACTAAAGAAATTACCCCCCCCCTCTTTTTATACAAGGAGGGTGATTTGACAAGAAATGTAGATACCAATCACTATGGGTTGGCTTTCAATATATAGAAAATTGAAGGCTAGGAATATTTTTTATAATTAAAACATCCAAGGAAGGGAGCTTTTTTGAATCTTCCAGTTCTATTGTAAATTGAAGATTCAAATCAAATGTGCTAAAAAATCTTTTAGAGTCCTGACCATGTTCCCAAGCAGCAAGAATATCATCAACAAACCGAAACCAGAGAGTTTGTTTTAAGGGGAAAATATTCCAAGCAGACTGTTCTATGAAATCCATGTAAAAATTTTCCAAAAAAAGAAGACAAAACAGTTCCCATGGGTAGTCCCTTACCTGAAGGAAGAATTTTTCTTGAAACATAAAATATAAAGAGAACTTGTTCCAAAATCATAAAAGCGTCGTTATTGTGTCAATTTCCAAGGTTTACAATCTGACCAAGTAGAATTTTCCTCTAATTTTCTTTGTAAGGCCTGTTCATATTTATGGACATTGCATGAAATTGAATCAAACCTAGATAAGATAGTTTTTCTCTGTTATACTATGATTTTTCAGCCTCTCAACAAGATCTATGGAATTTTTTATATAAGATTTCTGTGTTGTTAGAAGAGACTTGAAAATTGTAGCTAAGAATTATTATACACCTGTAGCTGGAGAGCTATAACATGCTACAATAGGATGTAACAGAGTATCCTTCTGGGTAGAGTATCCTCATGAATTTTGGGTAGACCATAAAATTTTGGGGCTGAACAACCTTTGAAATGCCAGCTAGACTCCACACTGGTAATAATTTCTGATGTATTTACGTGTGTCAGAGCCATTGCAAATTTAGGTTTTGATAGAATACTTAGCTCCTTGGGTGTGAAAACCTTGGAGGATAGATTTTCCAAAGGAGAGCCATGACAAAATCTAGGAAGGAAAATCCGACATACCTTTTGAAATAGACATACCTTTATTGGTAAAATATCCTGAATTCAAATATAACATTTATTTGTGCTGCAAACATACTTATTTAATGCGAATTTGATGTTCATTTTTGTGGCTTTGTGAACATTTCCAACACTCCCCCCTCCCCCTAATCATCCCATATAGTCCTAGGCAATATAGGAGAACTAACATAACCATTGATGAATTCTTTCTAAGAAAAGTTTAGAATAAATATCTTCTTGTCATATTTCTTTCTTTTCCAATTATTATTCATGTTTTAGAATCAATTTTCATTAATAAAATTCTTACCAGCTATATGAAATCAAAATAAAATGGTGCTGCTTTCTTCTGGTTCTTAAGATGCATTACATGAATTTCAAGTAGCAATAAAAATGGTCTGCTGGTTGGCAAAAAGGCTGTCAACAAAAGTTGCTAAAATAGAAAAGTCAAACAACTGGCTTAGTATGATCCTTGGCTTGTGCCTTTAGTTAATCCTTTGCTCTGATGGCTCAGTGTACTTTTTCTTTCAGTAAAATCCAGCTAAATACCTTGCCATGTGGGTATTTATTCTACCATTTTTTGTAATGTCTGAATGCACACAACATGATCAATCAATGCTAACCAGAGGTTAGATTTCTAACCAGAGGGTAGATCCACTAATTAACTAAGTAATTCACTAGTTGGTAAATGTGTCTGATATTATTCAATGTATTATAAGCCCTTCGGGCTGGGACAGATCCAATCATTTTAGAAGTGTTTCTTCTAACTGGTCCAGCAAAGGAACAAAAAAAAAATCATTTGGTTTCCAACTCTAGTCCCCCTAAAACCCAGTATCAGTCTATAAGTCATCTATTCATAAGTCATCATTCTCTATTGTATTTTGTTTTTACCTATTTTTGACTTGTCTATTTCAACCACTATCCATGAATCTCCTAAATACTCACTATTTCACAATATCCTGGTAAAAATTAGACCAATATATTTGAAGTTCAGCCCCCTCATATATATTCCCCCTTTTGAGATATTGCACTAAAATTGTTGTTTCCACTATTTCCTGTATAGAAAGCTTCAATTCACTGCACCAGTTTTCTATCCAAGTGGATTGCTTAAATAAGCATTCTATTTTTATTTTTTGTGTGTATTTTTTATTAGAGTAGGTTGTAAAAGTTCTTTGGCATCTAAATACATTTTCAACTTTGGCAAAATAGTATTTGTTTTGAGTGTTGAACTGTATACAGTATCTGGAAGTATATTATTAGTAAGAAAAACAAAAACAAAAAGCAAATCTATTCTCACACCCAGTAAGTTAATTTTTGAAGCTCCCAGCTACAAAAAAATTATATGACGAGTCCTATATTTCATCACTATCTCTTCACTCAATGAAGAGTTTAACAAATGTCACAATGTTTTGAGTGATTTCTAAAGTGCTAATAGTGCATCCATTTTTTAAAGATTACTTAAATATAATAGATTAAAACATGAGATGTTGGACATTTGTCAAATGTGGTGTTGAATCACTTTCCCATGAATGCTGTAAATTTTGTCCTTTGTCGGTGGTACTTTGTCCTGAATGTGGCTACTGACTTTTGGGCTTGACCCTGGGGCTTGAATAATGACGGTTGGGGGTGGGCTTTTTGACGGGGTTGATAACGCGTTTGGAGATGATGTGGAACTCAACTGCGGTACCCCATTTGAGTTGGTATGCTGATATTGTTCTAGATCTGTGTCATCTGGGGACATTCTCAGGTATTTTCGGTTTCGACGATGTGCTTTCATATCTTGAGTTTGTACGACGCACGATCTTGGCAGTTCGTGTTTGTGCAACACGACAGCTGGTTCCCATGATTTTTTTGGGTCTGTGCTTCCACAGATTGCCCTTGTTTCAGTTCTTGAAGGTCCTTTGAGTGATGATTGTAGTACTTTTGCTGCCTTAGTTGGCACTCCAGGCGACTTTCAACGAATTCACATTTGGGAACTATTTTGGGAGTGAGATACTCAAGGGTACAGGGTATTGTTGATTGCAAGTTCCTACTCATTAATAGCTGGGCAGGAGACGCCATTCCATCTACTGGGGTATTTCTGTACTCAAGAAGGGCATTGCTCATTTCGCTTCTGCAAAATGGGGTCTTCTTTATCTTGTTTTTTTGCTATCCCAACGGCTTTCTCTGCCAATCTGTTTGACTGGGCATGATAGGGACAAGACATTCCATGCTCGAATGACCACCTGTTAGTAAAGTCTTGAAATATAAGGGAGTTGAAATGTGGACCATTGTCTGAAGTAATGATGCAAGGGATCCCATGCCTTGCGAAATGGTCTTTTAGAAGGGATATGACTTGATGGCATGAGGCAGCTGTCCCTATTTGATCAACTTCGAAAAATCGACTGTAATAGTCAACCATAACGAGGAAGTGACTTCCTTCCAGATAGAACATATCTATTCCAACATGTTCCCATGGGTGGTTAGGTATACCATGAGGCTTGAGAGATTCTTTCTGATTGTTCCTTTGATATGCTTGGCATGCTGGGCAATGTTTGATATATTTTTTGATACTTTCAGTCATCCCTGGCCAATAAACGATTGTTCTAGCCCTTTGCTTCGTCTTTTCAATACCGAGACGGGAAGCATGCATGCTGTGCAAGATGTGCAAGATTGGGGATTACTAAGCGATCTCCTTTTAGAATGGTTCCATCAATCACAGTGAGTTCATGCTTGGAGCTGAAGTATTGTGCAATGAGGGAAGGTGTTTGAGCTTTTGTTGATGGCCATCCTGATTTGATTGTGTCTGCAAGACATGCTAGGATAGGGTCTAAGAGTGTTTCTTTCTTCAATTGCAATAGCCTTGCAGGACTGATGGGAATGAGGCTCATGACGGAGTGGACATATGATTCAATTTCTTTTTGTAGACTTTCATCTTGGCTTTGAAGGTATAGGCGGGACAGTGTGTCTGGGACTGGGATCTCTTTACCAGGCCGGAAAATGACTAAGATCATATGGCTGAATCTGGAGCAACATTCTTTGGAGACGAGGAGAAGATTTTTGCATTGGTTGATTAATAAGCGTTTCAAGTGGTTTGTGGTCAGTGACTATGACAAAGCTATGGCTATACAGGTACTGATGGAAGTGACGGATTCCAAAAACGATGGCGTAAAGTTCTTTTTTGATCTGAGAGTATTTCTGCTCTGTTGTATTCAATGAGCAGGAGGAAAACGAAATGATGTTCTCGTTCTGAATAAGGACTACTCCAAGGCCTGATTTGGAAGCATCAACTTGTAGCTCTAGGTTACCAACTGAGGGATTAAAAGGGGATATGGTGCTAATTATTGATTTTTTGATGGTATCGAACGCGTTGTCATGTACTTCTTCCCATACGAACTTCTGCTGTTTTGATAGAGTTCATAGTGGTTCGTTCTGGGATGATAGATTTGGGATGTAACAGGACAGGCAGTTTAGCATCCCTAATAATGTCTGAAGTTCCTCGCGGTTGCGTGGTGGGGGCATTTCCTTCAGTGCGTTAACTTTGTTCTTATCAGGATGGATGCCATCCTTAGAGATCACATGACCAAATTAAGGTATTGATTCGGACTTGAGTATGCATTTTGCTTTGTTCAATTTTACGGTCCATTCACTGGCTCTGGTGAGTGCAGCTCGTGTGTTCACATCAAGTTCAGTTTCGGATTTTCCTGAGATTATGATATCGTCAACTATGACTGAGAATTCGGGTACCCCCTCAAACGCTTCTTCCATTCGCCTCTGGAATTCATCTTGAGCGGAAATCAGGCCAAAGGGCATCCTCCTGAATTTAAATCTCCCGATTGGTGTCGCAAATGTTGTGAGCTCTGATGATTCTTCATCAAGAACTAGAGACAAGTACCCATGCATTGCATCAAGTTTTGTGAAGAGTTTTGCTCCTTCATGCTTTTGAATAGCCTCATTAAAGGTTGGCATAGGATGGTGTGACCTTTTTATAGCTTTATTCAGGTCATGCGGGTCAATACAGATCGGAAGTGACTTGTCTGGTTTCTCGACAATAACAACAGAATTAACCCAGTCTGTAGGGTGAGTGACCTTTTTGATGACACCTAGGCGTTCCATACGCTCTAGTTCTTCCTTGAACCTTGGTAGGACTGCAACAGGGATGCGTTTCGTTGGTTGGACTGTTGGTTGTGCTCCTTCTTTCAGAACAATCTTGCATTCACCTCTCAATTTCCCAATTCCATCAAAGAGATCTGCAAATTCAGTAAACAGGTCGTCTGATGACTCGTTGAGAGTAAAGATGCATTTTATCAGCTGCAACTTACAACTAGCAACAAACCCCAAGATTGGTGTGGGTGCTTCTTCTACTATGAAAAAGGTAAGTAGCTCACTGTTACCATTTCTATGGGAGCAAAAGAGCTGGCAAGTACCAAGTACTGGGATCTTCTGTCCACAGAAACTGGTAAGGATTTGGCGGGTAGGGTGGATCCATGGGGTAGGCTTGATGTTGTTCAGTAGAGATTTTGTGAGGATGTTGGCTTGAGCCCCAGTATCTACCTTGAATCTGATGCTGATTTGTTGGTCGATGTGCAGGACTGAGTAGGGTTGGTCATCTGCATTTTCTATTGACACCTCGTGAATAAAGAGTTCATCATCACTGCACCTCACATCATTTGGGTCTGCTCTGTTTGACTCGATCGCGTTGATAGGTTTCTTTCAACTTCTGCATACTTTTGCGAAATGGTTCATTTTGTTGCACATTTGTGCATGGATGAATAATCCCCACCACACAAATAGCAATCTTGTCTTCTCGCCATGTTGGGTCTGGCAGGTCCTTTGGATTGTTTGTTATACTGGACGAAGTCGATTTCCTGCTTGATTTGTATTTCGTGGTTGGATGTCGCTGCTGTTGACATCGAATTTAGTTGTGCCTGGGTTTCTGTGTGGGCTCAAGCAGTAAGGATTGCTTGGGGAAGAGTTAGTGTTGGTCCCATCTGCAGTAGTTTTTCACGTACCTTTGGTGACTTAACTCCACAGATAAGTCTATTTCGTACCATTTCATCACGGATTGCAGCACTGTACTCGCAATCACGAACCAAAAGTTTTAGATCTGTCACATACTGTTCCACAGTTTCAATGTCGTTCTGATCCCGTTTGTGTAAAACGTAACGTGAGAAGATTGGATTTGCAGATGGACTAAAGTATTCATCGAACTTTTGCGTATACACTGCAATACGGTTTTTTTCAGCCTTGGTGAGAGACCAGGTGCTGAAGATGTCCCGTCCTTTCTCACCAAGCCATATTAGTAAAAATGCACATTGAACAGTCTCTGTCTTTCCACTCAAGGGGTCTACAAACATGAGTGTTGCATGGCTTTTGAATCTATTCCAAGCTTCCTTGAGGTTGTCTGCTTCCCAATTGAGTTCAGGGTATGGGACAGTGGGTTCCATTTTTCTGACACCATGTAGAAATTTCTGTCTCGTCAATTGTTAAGCAGTATATTAGAAACCCAGGTTACAACAATCTGCAAAGTAAAGCATAATATAAGCACAAGCGTAGCGTAGCAAAACATAAGCATATGCACAACATAACAAGCAGGAGGATGTTACACAAAGGGAATTGTTAATTGGCCAAATATCTGTTAAGTACCTTGGGATTATTATTGACGAACTTTATCATTTAAGTGCCATGTAAAAGCTATACGTAGAATATTATCGCGGAATTTATGGATTATCTGTAAACTAAAACATTTATTTCCTTCAAATGTGATATGGTTATTATATTTTTCTCTGATTCATCTATATATTTTGTATTGCTCGTCTGTATGGCTTGGGAAATTCCCCTCAATACTTTGCCCAATCCGCGTACTGCAGAATGATGCCATTAGATCACTTTGTGGAATAGGGAACCGGGATTTGTTCAGGTCAGTGTACAGTATGACAAATATAATGCCTGCAGCTGGATTGCGTGATTTTTATACACTGGTTTTTATGTATAAGTACCATTATGGGTGCGTTCCAGAATGTTTTACAGGAATTTTTCGGGATAGATCTAATATTCATGATCACAGAACTCAAACAAGTGGAAATATTGAGGTTCCTCACCTAGTTTCAAGTAGGACTGCTTTTTCAATTATTTCTAGAGGGGTTAAGCTATGGAGTAAGCTTTTTCCAAGTATCAAAGCATTGCCCATTAATCAATTTAAGACCATGTTGCGTGTGGAGTTTCTTGGTAGGTATACCTTTGAATTAGATTGAGATTGATTGACTTAATATTAGAAATAATTGTTTATTGTTTTTTTTTGCTTTGGGATCATGATGTTATGTTGTTTGATTGTGTATGAATTATTTATGTAATTTTTTTTTCTTGGTAGACGGTTTCACCTTTCTGCTCATTTTACATTAACTCAGTTTTTGTTTTCTCTCTTCTATTTTTTGTTCTTTTTTGCTAGTAACACACCCTCGCAAGCAACGCTTTTGGTGTGCTACTGATTGATTTTGTCTGTGTTATTTCTTTTGGTTAATAAATTAATACTACTTAAAAAAAAGATGCAGCAGTATTACTGACTCCTGGCATGATTTTAAAAATGATACTGCAAATTTCCATTTGGTGCCTCATACAGTGATTAAACTAGGAAAATAGCTTCTTTTTTATAGATGTACAACTGTACAGTGACCATTTTGACATATTGTATTTGAAACAGAAATCACGCTAATTATTGATGAAAAACTGTTGGTAAAAATGACCATCCAGTTGGTAAAATCAGTTTTGGATGTTGAGTTCGTTTCCACTTGCAGGCCTGTAGTGAAACCAAATTCAGGTCTTCTTGTGTAGAAGCTTGGATTGTTTCTTGAAGCATGCCACTGTCAACTTCTGTATCTTCTGAGAAGAATTCTTCCCCATTGTCCCCAAATACCTTAACGCTGCTTTCTACATAAATATTTATTTACCTTAAATTGCAGCTTGGAGTAAGTTAAGGATTTTATTCCTTGCTATGCTCTCTGATGACATTTATAGGAATGATTTCCCTGTTTGGCTACTTCTTACTTCCTAGTTGAGGATTCAGCTACCTCTCAGTTGAACAGAAACCCTTGATGTAGTCACTCTTAGTCAGTTTTGCACTCAAATATGTGAGTTGATTCATTAGATACCCTTTCTTCTGTAAGCTGGTTCTGTAGGTTGTCAACTTTCTGGCTGAAGAAATGGTCTCTTTCTCTTGTGGAACAGTGGTTCTTTGTAAGTTTCCTTAAATGTCATTAGTCATGTAATCATATCGTAAGTCAATGCAAGGGGTGGGCAAAAAGAGCAGGAATGGATTTTTAAATGTAAATTTATGGTCAAGAATCATGGCTCCATGTTTTCTTTGAGGTATTTGCAATAAGGTATTTGCCTTCTGAAAAAATATCAGCAGACTTAGTTTTGGGCCAATTGTTTTGGCAGAACCTTGGTATGGGCTCCATTCTCTGTAGAAAAAAAAAATACTTTCATTAATAAATATAACAATCTATAAGATGTTTATGCTCCTTTTTCTTCCAATCAGTCATTTTGGATGTCTTAGCACCATGTTTTTTGGCCTTTTTTTCTCCAGTTTTATTATTATTTGTATTTTTAAGGTAAAAAAGAAGTTTATCAGCTGAATCACAATGGGTGAAGATTTGGATGTAGATGCAATGCTGGATGCTGCACTGAGAAAGGTAAGTGTGTGCACCTTTCTTTATTTAACATGTAGATAATTCAGGGTACATTTCAGTATGCATGGGCTATTTATCCAATGAGAAAGATTGGTTGGATGAAGGTCAGAGTGACTTTAAACCCCTTGAAAAGCAGGGTTAGCAAAAATAAAATTATTAGTGTTTGATTGGGTGCTTTTCTACTGGCAGTTCACATTAAAGTGTTCAGGGTGAACATGTTGGTTCTTAGTAATCCATTTGTTTTTTTCAGCTAACATATTGCTGATTAGGCAAGATTTGTTATCTATGGAATATTACTTCTGGGAAAATTAGGGTTGGTTGGAAAAGTATCCTTTGTGATACTGAAATGTGTTCTGGGAATTTATTATCTTGTCTGTCTGGTTATCAAAATTAATCTATTACTTTTTGTTATTTCAACTGTCGTTTATTTTTCATTCATTTTGTCATTTTTTTTTTGTTAATTTCTAACATGTAAATTCTCCTGTTTCAAATTGAAATTTTCCTAATAACATTTAGTTGTTTTACAATCACAGTTTATTTTTTCACACCAGTTTTTGTAGCAATCCTTCTGTTATCTTAACTTAAACCAACAAAAATTCCAACTTTATGTAGAAGCTAGAATTGAAAAGCCCAACTGACTTGACTGTAAACTGTTTTCTTAATTCTGTCTAAAAAGGTAGAACAGTTCTTCTTTCTTTTTTAATTACTTGTGATCATGCTCATTGTCAGACATAGACTATTTTTAATTGGTGACCTATTGTTTCCTTAAGTATCTAAAATGTTCCAAGAAGTAGTTTTGTCCTATAATAAATACATTCTGACTGAAAATTAGTGGCATTGTTTGGCCCTCAATATCTATTGGGATTCATTTAAATAGTTAGCAAAAAGTACATGTCAGTATTCCCCCTCCCTCAGACAAGTTGTTAAATATTAAATCACACTTTTCAACAGACATGTCTGTTAAACCTCAGTGCTTCATTGTCATTAGCTTGAATTTCACAGGTACTTAGCTTTTAGGATCTATCTATTATTTTTCTTATAAGAATATTTATTATATGAATTGTTTCATTCTTGGCCCTTATACATACTTCTTATGCAGGGTTGAATTGAGAATGCAACAGCAATACTTGAAGCTCATTGGACTCAGATGCTCGCCAGATCCTGAATTTTACTCCTTTCCTTTAGGTTTTGCTCTGCCCTTCTGGTCATATACATGATGACAATTGCTGCAGACTAGTTTTAAGAACATGGGTCATAAAAAAATGCAAGAGAAATAAGATTCAAAACGTGAATATAAAAATAGTTACAGATAGAAAATTGACAGCTAATATGTGCCAATGCATTGCTGGAGTTTGGTACAAGATTATTATAAAAATTAAAGATCCTTCTATATTTTTACACTTCATTGAGAAAAATAATAAGATTTTTGAGTTGTTTTAAATTAATCTTATGTCACTGTCATGACTTTTATGCTGTTCATAAAACGCATCCAACCTAAATAAACCTTAAACTGTAAAAATTAATTTGGATATTCAAATTGACTGCAATTTGAATAATATAGTTGGTTGTTGAAGTCGACTTAAAAGTTTTGCAATCTATTTCGGTCCTCCTCTTTTTTGGTTTGTTAGAGTAATTACAAATGGAATGTATTCCATGTAGTCACTGCATAGTACAAATACCATCCTTATTTTCTGAGAATTAGAAGCCTGGGCTTAAAATTGGAAAATCTTTTATTTATTATTATTATTAATATTAAGCTTTAAGGATATACCAATAAATTTATTCATTGTATGCTTTCTACTCCAAGGTTGAAATTTTAGTTTTTGTTTTTTAATCAGTTTTATTGGGATGTTTATTGTACTTTTTTTTAGCATCCATAGATCAATTTTTAATATGCATATGGTATCTTAACATTGCAATCAAATTGACACATAGGTATTTTTAATTGGTCTTTAGTCTTGTAAGCCTTGGTTCTTAATGATTGGTATCCTAAAATGTATGATCAAAGCCAGCAAACCGCACATCAGATTGTAGTTTGGTTTATTTAGCTCATTCTTAACAAAACAAGCAAATTTACGTCTCTAAATAGAAGCTCCAAGCACAGAGAAGTAGGTATCTGGGTAGACCTAAACTATATTCAAGACTTGGTCAAATGCTTCTGCATGCTATTGTTGCTCTTGTGTGTCTCCTGGAAGACCCTGGCTGGTTCTTAGTCAGCTAGCCAATATGGGAGAGATTTGGCTTTATTTTACGGTTTTGAGATAATAGGTCAAGGGCTTGGAGACAAAGAGTCAAAATGATTTAGTAAACTTTAACATTAACCAAGGTTTGGTTCAATGTCCCTTCAAAAATTCTATCAGTTGAGTTATCAAATTTGCAGTTCTACTTGGAAGTCTGCATATGTTTGGAGAATGGTTGGAATAAAATTATGAAACAAGCAGCCCTATCTTGCTATTTCTGGATAAATCAAAAGACTTGGTAGCATGCTCTTGTAGGCCTTGCTTTTATCTGACCAATGAAAAATATGCCTTTGAAAAAATAAATATTTGCTAAATATGCACTGAATTTCTAATGGAAGGTTAAAAGGGATTTTAGAAGGGTTGACCTGTAAGTTTCAATTCTTTCAGTTTTTCAAAACAACTAGTAATAAAATTACGCATCCAACTTGGAAAGTAAAACTATTCTAGCAAGGGGATGTGGGTTTGCTAAATATACAGAGAAGTTTAAGACAGGTTAACTCTGAGTTTTGATTTCAAGATGCTTTTTGGCGTCCTCTTTATTTTTCCTTAAATTATCGGTATGACTGCTACACGGTTATTTTGATATGCGTATTTAATTTTTTATTATACTTCTTTTACGCTATTATCCTTGTTTTTACACATCATCAAATCTAAGTTTGATCTTTGAATTATTTGTCAGTTTGCAATATTATTCACTCTCAATTTTGAAAGAGATCCAACAACTCCTAAAGAAGCTGCTGGTTGGAAACTTGCAGTAATAGTAAAACCTGGGTCATTAATCCGGCGTTGACCAAAGAAACAGCTCGACCAAGCACGAAACAGGGAAGAATAAAGTAATAGCCAAGCGATTTTCTCAATTGATTTTTAGAGTAATTTTTTCTATTAATTTCAGTTGATTCGTGTTGGAACAATTTATTTTGTTTATTTATGACCCAGACAGAAAAAAAACACCTAAAGATGGAGTAACGATAAGAACAAAAAAAAATGTATGCCCAATGACAAAAAAAATCGAATATGACCATGTTGAGGCAGTGAATATAAGTTATATCCGAGAGTTTTGTATGCTGTATTTCCAACTTGGAACTTCTTTCAGAAACATAAGACTTATTAACCAAAAATTGGTTTTTGTCCATGATATATCTTTCTTTGATATCAAAGAAAGCTGCAAAATTTTACATAATCTGTTCGTATTACCTGCCTCAAGAACAGAAAAATGACCTGAAGTAAAGAGGACCGAGTGGTCACAAAAAATGGTGCAGAGTTTGACCTGATGACATCTATTTTTGGCTTGCAATAATCTCCAAATAACTAATCTCGATATTTTTATCAACACTGACAAGTGTGCCGATGCAGACTCAAAAGAAGATTGGTAATCGAGGTACCAAGACACCAGATACAATCTACGGGAGGGAAAATGAAATTCTTACAGTTGAGAAAGAAACTCAGAACTATCTTTGGTAGCAAAAAGCCATCAGAAAAAGCAGGAGAAACAGTATAAATCTTTTTGGAAACAACATATTTGGAATAACTAATCAGAAGCAGGTCGTCAGTTTATGCAAGATAAGAAACATCGGCAAAACCAGCAAGGCCAGGAACTTTAGCCAGAACACTGGAAATGCCAATATTAAAAGGGTAGGGGATAAGACCTATCTCTTACTCCCCTTTGTATCTTTATAGTAACACCTGGTGCAACATTAAGTTGAAGAATAGACTTTGAATGACAGAATTTTAGAAGCTTTATACGAGGCTTATTCAATGAGGAATGGTACAAGCCGCTATAGTTAAGAAAAGATCTGTTTATTCACTTCAAAACAGGCTACTTTTCAACACAGTCCCCAGAAATATTTATACACTTTTCCCATCCATGTTCTTTGGTTTGACTTCGAAGCTGATTTTTCATCTGATTTTTAAATTCTTCAATGGCTGGAAATATTTTTCCCGTGAACCCTTTTTAGAAGGGTCTAAACCAAACGAATATGCCAGGCAAGGTCAGAGCTGTAGGAATTACTTGAAACCGTTTTAGCAGTTCCACTTGTGGTGAGCTATAGCTCTACTGAGCTACAGCAACTTGTCTCGTTAATGATTGAATAAACCTCTTAATTGCAACATTAACTTCAAAATTATGAAGAGAATAAAGGAGCTGACTAGACCATTCGGAAGATCTAGGGCATGAAAATAAAAACCATTCTCCTTTGAAGAATCGTCGAGGAGACAAGAAGATAAAATCATGTGCGCATACTGACTACTCACCTCAGACCAGAAGCTAAAATGGCTCTCACTCAAATTTTTATTCCTAGTTAGAAGTTAGAAGGATATACTCTAAAATCTTGCTAATATTGTATGAAACAATAGTTCAGTATGAAGAACATTCGAATAATGATTTACAGTGTTCTAGAACTAACGAAGCTGATTCACACAGAAACTCACAGGTACGCACAAAGTACTGAAACGCATCTGAAAAGAAGTTTACTGTATTGGTTATAGATTATAGAAGCTATAGTTCGTTCAAAATTCAAATTCTACGACTACGAGCTAGGAAGAAGTTGAAAACTTGATGGATCCCAGAACTGTTGCTTTTTCAAATATACTGGTAGAGCTGACAAACAACATCTTATCCCCTGTCCATTACCTTTTCACTCAGCAATCTCAAGCAATTTGATTTAATTTTTTCAAATTATCAAAAAAGAAAAGGCAAAAATAATTGAAAGTCTTAAAGTGACCGCTAAATTTCTGGTGGCATTAGACAATCCAACAAAATTGTAAAAAAAAAAAATACAATAAAAGAGCTACCACTATGATGTTAGCCCCAATTCTCACTGGCTCTATAAGGAGAGGCATCTCTCGATTTATTGCGATTAAAATAATCTTATTGTTTCTCTTTCTTATTCAGAAACTTTCAGAGAAAAATCCAGGTTGAAATTGCTTAAATTATGGCTGTTTTTTTGCGATTTCTTGGCATAGAAATAATATTGTGTAATAATTACCATATTTGAGTTAAAACCTATTGTCAATGCTCCTAAAGAAAATATGTCATATCAAGGATATTGTGAGTAAAACTAACTAAATTGGAGAACAATTAACCTATATAACGATATAAGTTCTGTCAATGATATGTTTTCTTTGTATCTTTCTAGTTTTCAATGGCCTTCAACAATTACAATGGATTTATTTTTGTTCCAATGTCATTTCAGGACTATACGAGCTATTTCCTCTGATTCCTTTTCATGAATTCGAGGCTCATAACACGAAAGTGGGCTCTTTCACCTCTTTTATAATGCGGCTGTGACACTACTTCCTATTTATTTGTCAATGAACTAAAGCAAAACTCTTTGGCATTGTTAAAGCTAAATAAAAGTGTGAAACGAATATGGCACTCTGAATCCAGAGTCCACGCATCCATGAGGAGCATGTAAAAATAATCCAGGAGACTGGTGAATTCTGATAGCGTTTGGTCTTGTTAACTATACTCCAATGTAGTTCATCCACGTAATCTTGATAATGCCCCTACAAAGGGTTGGCAGCATTCACTTCAATTGTAACGAAGTCCGTGGAAGAAGATGGTTATGAATATTATGATCTATGTTAAAAGCTGCAAAACATGTGTAATGATGACATGAATGCTTGAAATATGAACTATGATACTTTTTAGAGGCAATTAAATCAATCTGCAGTTTTTAAACCTTTTAACAACAAGTAAGAAAAACCAAACATATTTAGCTTTGAAAACAAGCAGAAATATTGAATCACATCTAGTCACTTAAAAGAATACCAGATTTGCAAAACAAATTAATAATTTATCAGAATTTAAAGCAAAGAAATAAGTAAAGCCGTGCCAGATAAAAAGCGATTGCTTAAACACAAACAAAATACGGAGAGTATTCGAAAGAATCATTCTAGTTAGGTGAATTCCAGGAATATTTATCATGGTGACTAGTGGTTTACCAGTTGTTTGAGTCACTTTTTATTGTCCAAAAGGGGGGAGGGGCTTAGTAAAGAAGAAATATTCCTGTGTACATGAGTATAAAGGTAAGACGATGTCTTCCTCCAAAGGAGCTTTCTTAAGAAAAGCTTAAAGGCTCTTGACCTGAAGCTACGTCTTATTCCTATTTTCAGCAAACCCCCTCCCTCCCTAGAAAGTCTTCTGATAGTTAAGACTCGGAATTGTGTGCAGATATAATCTGTGATTAATATTGTTATTAATATATTACATATATTATATAATATCGTGGAAATTTGCTAATTTTTTATGTATACTTTTGCTCATTCCTTTAGGCCGATTGTTTTTTTTTTCTTTGTTATTGCCTATTATAGATAATAAGGGGTTTAATTCTAACGGGGGTAGAATTTCTATTAATGGGGTTTAATTTCTAAGTTTACCCCTTCTTTGCTGTTTAAGTTATTCTTATATTAATGTACTTGTTAAACTAAAGTCCAAAAATTATGTTTCTTGAACTTTAGAATCGTTTATACTGCCTCTATTGATAATATAATAAAGGCTACTTTTTAGTTGTTTATCCAAGATTAAAGCTGGGACCGAAATATTAACAATTTCAATGCTCGAATTCTTCCTGAAGGATATATTTTTTAAACGAAAAATCTATTAGAAAGCCTCTCTTTAGGCTATTTCGGTAAACTTCACAGAGCTATGTTTTCGTGTCGAAACATAATGAAAGCTGGAAAAGCTCATAATTGTTCACAGCAATGTCCATAAAAAAAAGAAAACTTGAGATGGATATGAGTTTGAATAGAAAGAATCCAACCAATTTTTTTTCTGACAAGAGAAACCTGGCATAAATTCAACATTTAATGACAGGATAGCTTCTCTTGAACAAGGATTTTTTTTTTTCATTTTTCTGGCCAGTGTTTAATAAAGGCTATTTAAAATATTACACTACAGTTGGTTATACGTCATTGCTCGGCAGAAAAAAAAAATAACGAATGGATGAACTGTAAAGTCTTTGATGTGTGTAAAATTACAACTATATAAACAGCCTTACCAAGCTATATGATATTCTTTTACAGTTAATTGGGTTCTTTTTTTAGTTGCTGCTGTTTTGGTCAATCCTGTCTGCCTCTATTTTTGTCCTTTTTCTAATGTTTATTTCTTATTATAGGTAGCCTATTTTTACTATGTTCAAAAATTCCGAATTACGCCGGAAGGCTACAAACTTTAGGTAAATCTGCTTGTTTGTGTTTATCAGCGATTTGGGGGTTTTCTACCGGCTCGTATGACCTTCTTTAAATAAACTCGAGAAAATTGGTAGCAATGAGTCGAATTACAATTTACTTTTGGCGGGCTCAGTTGATCTAAAACTTGGAAGGAAGAATATGACATTTTAAGGCATGGGCAATATAGAAATATTGAATGAGAAATTCAAAAATGCTTCTTCTAATAATTAACATGGAGATCCTCATAATTCGCAATTTGGCTCATTTATGCCCGCTTTTTGAATCTCATATTGGGTTCTGCGGTTGATCAATTTTCTGCTGTAAGAATTATACTCTACCGTATGTTCATTCTTTTATTCATAGTTGATTTGTTATTCATTTTTTGCCTTCTTTTTCTTCCTTGAATTATCTACTTTCGTCTTTATTGGATGTGCTTTCTACCATAGGATGAGGATTCCCCATATACGAAGTCTGAGAAAATGAGGAATGGAGATTCTGCTCGGAGAGATTCCGATCGCGGGAGATCAACAGATAGGTAAGTGATTTTGTGTTGTATTAAGGTCCTAGTAACAAGATGCACACTGGTCAAGTCTGTATCAATAGTTGACGGGAATAAAATAGAAAGTCGTTTTCATGCTTTTTTTTATAAAATTTTCGAGTCCGTCACTATTAATGCTTAGGGGAAAGAAAATAAGTAAAGCCCAGTCTTCATTGGACTTTTTCACTCGTTGTCCAATTGGCGTCAATACCGATGATCAACCAATAATAGGCTGAACTACCCTATTTGGGCGCTGAATGTGGAAAAAAGGCAAACCTAGACAGTAGGGCCCGACCGATATCATCAGGAGGATATGAGGGGCAGTGTCATTACCGAGAAAGAAATATCGGTTATCGACTGATGTATTCTTTTTATGCGCAACTTGTCCAGAATATGGCACCAGCTTTCCTCTGGTAATTTTGCTTGTTTAGTTATTAGGGATGGACCCACCAGCTAAGTCTCACTGGTGGAGATAGGAGCAGAGATGAGTTAAATTATATTTGTTGTCAATACACACCTGGTGCAGCAATGTTGTAAATGTATGACGACTTCAGGAACCCACGTCTTCTGCCAAAACAATCAAAAAAATACAATAAACCATATGGTTTGTGTTTAATGAATTTTCACTTCCGTGTGTGAAAGATCCAAGATTCAATCGGTTAAAACCATTTGTTTTAAGGTGGGGAGGGGCGGGGGGAGATTCTTATGCGTCGCCGCCGCGTGCCAACACCCTGGAAAATTTACCTATTCACCTTGGAAATTTAGCTTATGTGTCCGCATTTGTCGGCAAATGCGTGGACGATGTTGTCGACACATTCGTTAAATTCCTCCTCCAAATCTTAAAACTCAAGCTGTACCCCTGTATCCAGTTTGCCTAGCATAGATTCGTTAGTAAGAGACCATATCATATGAATATAGAATGAAGTTTTCACATTAATACGTTAATGATAAAAATTCAAATTCCCGGTATTGAAATTTGGATTTAAATAATAAATTTCAGTACACTTCATTCAATCAGATTTTCACGTATTTGTATTTATGTAACTATATCGGCTTCTTTGATTAAATTTTGTCTTATTTGTCACTTCCGCAAATATCTGCCATTTCTTTTGTGTGTTCAGAAGCTACTGGTCAGAAAAGGTAAAGAAAATAAACAATTCTTGCAAATGGCCTAAATATTGAAATCAAAAATGAATTTTGAGGCTGTTCTTTGGTATGTAATAGACCAGGGACAGACATCTAAGTACGAACATGGGCAGAGAATGGGGGGGGGGGGTTAAACTGTAGGTAAAGTTGTTTTTTCCAGAGGGGAATTTATCGGCAAATTGTATCGGTATCCTTACCGGACCCAAAATATCTTTATTGGTCGGGCCCCAATAGATAGTGCACAACTGAATAGCAAAATTTATTTGTTCCATACTCTAGGCTAAACTGGAATTAAAAACCTTTAGTGCCACAAAAATTATACGTGTTTGTATTAGTTGGGACTAAGTCAGTGTGCAGGACATCAATGAAAAGGAAAAGAATGAGGAGAAGAAAAAGTTCATGCAATTATGCTTCACAAATATACTAAAAATATACGTTTTATTTATATATATCTATATAAATATATTTAGCAGATATATTAAAGATACTTTCTTGTACAGTTGAGTCTTTTATCAGTAATTCGATTCAAAACAAAAAAAAAGGTATAAAAGATTTTATAATTGACATTTTAATTGAGTCTATATGAGCTTTGTGGTTTTACAGAGTAGTGGTCGATGACATGGTTTTTCTTCCTTTTTTTGATTTTGACAAAATTCAGTTCTTCTTATCAGTTGTGCAGCTTTTAATTATACAAATGCCAAGACTAGCAATCTTCCCGTTCCTTCAGTTCATCTTGTTACTAGTCCAGGGTCTCCTTCGATTCCGAATTGATAGCTTCGGCATTGTTTAATTGCTGGTCATACTTTTCCAGAATATCACCTAATTCTAGATTTTTCATCTTAACAAGCTGCCTCAGAAATGAGCGCTCCTTTTTGGTGTTAGCTAAAGAGCTTTCCATAGTCTCGAGCTTCCAGGACTATCGTTCTTCTCCTGGAACGTTTGACTTAGAGACTATTTAGCTGAATCTTCCTTTTTGTTTTATTGATTTATTAATTTATTATTGTTTGGAATTTGATAGTAATTATAGGAGGCCGTGTGTTTGAAATTTGAAGTTAGGCTAAAACCTAGCACAGTCCAGGCTAAATTAACGTCGTTAACATAAGAACCCCAATGGCCTTTGTAATTTTTACGCCTAGATATTGAGGCTTTTAGGATTATGGTGTGGGGTAGTGTCGGGCATACTGGTTTATTCTATTTATTTATTTATTAATACATTAAACGGTAAGCAATAATGCTTGTCGCTATAGATACAAAACAAGAAATAAGCTAATTTAGTGACACTTATAAATGTTAGAACAAGAAATAAAAGAAAAAAAATCTCACGAGAAAATATCTTCTGTCTCCGTGTAGGTAGGGATATATAAAAAATTGCTGTGTTACAAAAATCAATCTAAAGTATATGTATTTTTTACGGCCCACCTCTATGGCGAAGATCTCCGTGAATCAAAGAAGATTCATATATGGTACTTCGAAAGGTGTCGTGTTGCACGACACACATTTTTTAAGAGGAGTTAACTTGAAAATTGTGTTGTGTGTTGTTTTTTTTTCTTTTTTATCAACATTAAGGATCAATGTCGTTCAAGGACGATTTTAAGGCATCCAAAATACAGCAAAAAAGTATTGACGCTAAGGGTTTTATTTCTCTCTTCTTTTGCTAGTGAGAAAAGGAAATATAACGCTTGTCATTAAGAAACAGACCTTATCGAAACGTATCTTAAAAACCAAATAGGATACGGGGAAAGTAATCGAATTTGTGGGATTCTGCTATAAGTCTTGGCTTAGTAAAAAACATCATCAAGCATCCAGCCATCGCAAAGAAAATTAAAGGATATCATTGTGTTATCTTTTTATTAGCGTCAAGTTCACACGATGGTTCACTAGAAAACTATAAACAAGCCAACCAGTTTTTAGTATAAGTTAAGTTTCGCTTTATAGTTTTTAAAGCCAAAAGTAGATAAATGATCATATAGTTAGAATTTGCTAGAACATCATTGAAAAGTGTAGAGCCTCATATTTATATAGATTCGCGGGAAGTGTCTAATCTGCAAAATAAAAACACCTTTCTCACAGACTATTCTTTTTTTTGCCATATAGTAAATGGCCAACCTCTTTCTGTTTTATTTATATAGATATAATGCTGAGCAAAGTAAAAGCAGTTTAAACTTAGCACTGAGTAATGTCTCTCCAATTGAAACAAGGTTCAGGTTCGTGTTTCCTGTGGAACATGCGATGTTGCAACAAGCTTACTGTTGTAACTTATACCTAAAGGGCAAGATATTTACATCATTGGATTCATTAGTTTAGGTTTTATCCATTCACCAAGCTTGAATTTTGATATTGTTTAAAGCACGTTTCCATGTGTTAGATTGTGCAAATGTGCAGTGCCATGCTTAATGCTGTTTACCGGTTCCATATTGGTATTTTGCAGAAGATATGAGACGGTATTACCGGAAAACCGATTACCAAGATCAATTTATCGAAATAGTCGGTGACGTAACTTTTATCCCTTCCATTTACTATCAAAATGACTAAGAGCTATTGAGTTTCGTATTTGCACTTTATGCCGAAGATTACAAACATTTAAAAGATTTGAGAAGACATAAGGCAAAGTTTGTTTTTGGATTTAAGTGATAAATTTAATTACCTTTGGATTTTTGATCAGTGACTAAGAGATATTGAGTTTTATATTTGCACTTTACATGAAAGATTGTAAATATTTTAAATTGTATGAGATGACATCATGGAAAAGCCCTGTACCAAGGTTATTTTATGAAAATAGTCGATTTCATTGTTTTTTCGGTTAACATTGGTATTTACTATCAAGGGCCATTGTTGTTTTAATCCAATTTTCATGAGTTTAAGAATAACATTTCATATGGTGATGAAATATGATCGATTAACTGTTTTTGTACTGCGTCATAGAATTGTTTTTATCCTTTTTTTTTTTAGCTAAACATGTAATTCAAGTTATTACTTTCGTCAAAAAGAAAAATTTGAAGCCTTGACATATCCAAAGAATGGTACGGTTATCGTGCTTAAGTTTTTGCCAGTTGCTTCTTGGGTATAGTTTTAAAAATATGTAATGTTTAATATTACTGTAACATCAGTGATTTGGCGAGTTTGGTGCTTCTGGACGTGCTAGGACGATGAAATTGGTAGGCGTATCAGGGAGCTGCACAAATTGACTTGATAAAGTCGTGTTCCCAGATTCGGCCATCTGGAGGGCTAAAGGGATAGGAAAAATTAGAAAAATGAGGTATTTATAACTTGCGAGTGGGTGATCGGATCTTAATGAATTTTGATATTTAGAAGGACATGGTGACTCAGAGCTCTTATTTTAAATCCTGACCGGCATTAAGCCTCTGATTTTCCTTTTAAATCAATCTATTGATTCTTAGAATTTTGTTAGAGCTCATACCAAATGAGCTCTTGGCTCTTAGCTCTTCTTGCCTCGTCACAAGTGCCATATGAGCTCTTAGCTCTTGTTTATTCTACTTTTTACATCTTCTCTGCACCCACCGTCTATACTAATAATACTACCTAGGTAAATCAATTAATTTATTTATTTTAAAAAACATTCTCAGTTACCTAGCTTCGACTCAAAAGCATAGCTTTTGTGAGCCGAAAGACAAAACAAAGAAGAAAAAAAATTAAAAAGCAAACGAACAAGCAGAGAGAGCAAGTAAATACCAAAAAAGGTGAAAATAAAGACGGTAATGTAAAAAACAAAAGTGAACAAACACAATGAATAAATCAAGGAGACACTAAATCAAAATTAATTTGAAAATTAATATGGGAGGGGAAGTTTAATGTGTTGTAAGGATTTATATTTTAAGGGGTGGGAAGCTCTCGAGAAACTGTGGTAAATTTAACTCCATTCATTATTTTATTCAAAAAAATGAAAATGAAGATGGTATTGTAAAAATGAAAGAAGACAAACTAAGTGAATAAATCATAGAGACCATAAATCACAATAATTTTGAAAATTAACATGGGAGGATAATTTCAAAATGTTGTCAGTTTTTATTTTAAGAGACGAGAAGCTCTCGAGATTTTTTAAAGTTTCGGGAAGGGAATTCCAAAGCATGATAAAACTGAAAATGGGGGATTCGCGAGCAAAGCTGGTGTTCCGGCGGGGTTGGAGAAATAGGTTTGAGTGTGGGTGGAGGTGACGTCCAGGATTCACAGAGGAGCAAGGAGTGTAAAAGTACGAGAGGTTATCAGGTAAAACTGTGATGGGCAGTGTGTGCAAGTCTTAGGTTAGCAAGCTTATTCAGATTTGCAACTTCAGTCAATCCATAGTTGTATATAGATCAGAGGTAGGATACCTTCGAGGAAGTCTGAAACTAGCTTTTATGGTTTTATTTCGTGCTATTTCTATGGTTTTAGATTAGAGATGCTTTTATTGCCGCAAACATTGCAACAATAATTAATATACGGTAGGATACATCATTAGCAGAATTTCATAGTGAAGAAGCTATTAGCTTCGTAGAGGACAGCTATTTGACGTAAGGGAACAGAAGTGACATAACTGACGTGTTGCTTGAACGTGAGGCCAGAGTTCAGTAAACGCTAAGGAATTTCATCATCTCTGTCTTGGGAAGTTTTTTATTATTAATAAAAAAAAAAGTTAAGGTCGTATTGGGTTGTCTTGTGATTATTCTGGAAGAGAACGAACGAACTCAGCGAAGATTACAAAGTGTATGAGAGGGTCACCATCCCGTACAAGATCATTAATGAACTGCAGGAACAGAAGTGGACTAAGGACAGACCCTTGGGGCGCGCCTGATAGGACCGGCGATTGGGTTGAATGTGCATTCTCTGGAACAACGCACTGTTTCCTTTGCGATAGATATGACACAAACCAATTATGAGGAAGCCCAAAGATATTGAAATTGTGTTAACAAAGACGATTGTAGACTAAGCGCTCAAGAACTTATGAAATGACTGGTAGGATAGAGATAGGTCGGTAGTTGCTAATTAGACTCTTTTTTCCTTTTTTATGCAGTGGGATTACCTTAGCAGTTTTAAAGATAGATTTGAATATGTCACTTGACAAGGAGAGATTAATAGTATAGGTTAGTAGGGGAGCAAGTACCAGAGCTGTGGCTGTCAGTACATCATTACAGAGGCCCATAGTATCTTCCGACTTAGAATTCTTTAGATTCAAAAGGAGAGAAGAAACTTCCAGTTCGGTGCAAGGAGCAAGGAATAAAGAGTTACGATTTTTCATATCGTGTGTGCTTACAAGGGTGAAGCTTACGTGTGTGCTTACAGGTAATTGAGGTTGTCCACTTGATCGATCTTTTCTATACCCAATATCACCTTTTGACCTTCACTTATTCATAGTCTTAGCAGCTTAGTCTTCTTGATGTTAATCTCAAACCTATTCTTGCTCCTTGAACTGGCAAAACCTCTATAAGTTCATTCATTTTGCTCACACTTTCATCTAGGATGCTTAAACCATCAGCATAATCTATACCACACATAAAACTAGTTTCGGACATTTTCTTAGAGAATGGCATAAACCTTTTTCTAAAAATATGAAGGTTATCTTATTTTCGCGTATTTTTTGGCTATTTTCAACTTATATTTCAATTAATATTTCATGATAAAGACAATTGCAAGCAAATTTCAAAAATGTTGATCGGTAAAGCAAAATGGATGAACAAAGCAAAATTATATAATAGCCAAGAATTACTGTCTTGATTTTGAAGACCATATCCAAAGGACTGCAGAAAAAGAACTTAGCAACAACAATCTTAAAATTAATTCTGTTTTCATTTCAGTCGTGATGCTGACTTAAACCGAAGTCGAGACCGAGATAGAAGCAGAGATCGAGGCAAGAGTAAGGACAAAGATCGTGATCGAGACAGAAGACGGGAAAGTTCTAGAGACAGGAAAAGACGGTCACGAAGCCGAGATCGACGAAGATCTCGATCCCGCGATAAAGTAAAAACGCGTTCAAGAAGTCGTGACCGAAAAAGGCGTTCTAGAAGTCGCGATAGAAAGAGGTCAAGAAGCCGTGACAGAAAACCAATACCAGGAGGTCGAGATAGGAGACGATCCCGAAGTCGTGATCGAAAGCTACGATCTAAAAGCCGAGAAAGAAGGTTTTGTCTTTTACATTCTTACTTTTCCATCAATTAAACGGTGTTAATTTTTCACACTAACATCATGACTCAATTATTATTATCATAAGTGTAAACAAAAGGTAGGATCCCCCTACTCAGATAAAAAAAATGCTTTGCCGTAATGTTTCATTCGTCTCTAATTATTTAGCATATTTAAGCTATTACAGGAATATTTGTGATAATAATAACAACTTACTTAAACCCTCTGTACAAAACATGAATGCACTTAATGGAGTATACAAAAAGGGAAGAAAAAAGCGGAAGAATATAAATCGAATTTCCTTGTCCTCAGGGAATGTGGGGAAATTCCATAATGGACACAAAGAAGACAAGTGTGACAAAAAAATTGTAAAATGAAACACGTATATATTACGTATATATAAAAACCACGCTGTTGGTTTTTATTCTCTGATTTTACATCTCTGATTTTTGCTACTCTCTAAAATCATTTTACCACCAGCTAACCCCCTCCCTCCCCACCACAGAGATGAAGAGAAACTCTTCATCTATTCTTGACTTTCCATCGTTCCCTGGGGTTTCCTGCTAGCAAAGCAAAATGTGAACAAAATCAAAAGAGTAGTCCCATCTGGGATCAAACCAGATCTGCTAGACACTGTATCATAGTTATTTTTGCAACGTATACTATCTCATCTTGGTGCTTATATTTTACAATGATTAACAAATCTAGGACCCCATGCATGGAATTGTTTACCTACGACTTTGAGAAACATTGATAATTTTCTTGAATTTCGGCGGGAATTAAAGCTATTTTGCCTTAATATTTATGGTTTTGATAGTTGAGTGGAGCCAAGATGTTGGTTTTGTTCTAGGCGATACTGGTCAAGTGATTTTAGTTTCTTTTGTTTTGTCTTTTTTGAAGTGTAATTCCGTGTCGATTGAATTGCAGGGTAATTGAATTTTTTTTTCTTTTCTTTTCCTTTTCTTTTCTTCTTCTTTTCGTATTGTTTTTATTTGTATGTGTATTGGAGTTGTAAGCCCAAACAAGCTTTGCTTCGGGCCATTTGCTTGTTTTGTTTTGTTATTTATATTAATAAACCCATCTTTCTCTCTCTCTCAAAAAAAGAAGATTGGTTTGAATACTAAACCAAAGGAATAAAAATGACGAATGCCTCAAGTACAATAAAACAGTTCAGTATATAGGCTATTATCAAACTTAAGCAGGAAGAGTAAAGCTTACGGGTGTTCGATAAAAACTCGTTATAAAATAGATTTATATTTATCGTCAAAATCCTCTATTGCCTCTAAGTATCAAAAAAGTGACTCGCATAAATTCTTGCTAATATGATCGTTTATAGATTTTTGATACTCCTATGATCGAGTCATCGTTGACGTTTAAGACGCCCGCATTCCGAAACGCATGCATGCAGGAAAGACGCCCGCATGCATGCAGGAAAAAACATATTATCCTAAATTTAATAACGAATCCTTCCCTACTCCCTTAGGACAATCAGTCGTTATCTCAATAGTGAAATAACATCAGAAAACCCTTGATGCGTTTAAGCCGATTACAACTTAATTATGTGCAATGGACTCTATCCCCGTTGCCAATAAGACCTATTCAATATATAGAAAAAAAATTTCGTTGATGAATATACAATTATAGCTGAAATTAGCAGATCTGGAAAAAGGGTTTTTTGAATTAAATGAGAACCATTACAGAGTTAGACATGACAAAAGTATTGAAAACAAAATTATTTAACTACCCCTAACAGAAAATTAGCTCAATTCATTTATTTTACTTAATTCACGGACGACTTATTTCGTTCATTGTAGCGTTTCTAATGTGTGAACCATTTTTTTTTGCTCATGTTTTCAAGCTCTGAAAACGTTTTTAAGTTTATTTATTAAATTGGCTTAAAAAAGAAAACGATGCGGGGCTGCTAAATATTAACAGACCTCGTAAATCCTAAAAACTACAAATAAAAACCCTCAGGCTTAGCCACATCCTGCTTGTTGACCTGCCATATTTCATGTTTTTCGGAAACGACTGTTTTGAAAAGGAAGGGAGAAAATAAAATAAATAAAATGTTTTAGCATGGTATCATTACTAAGACCTTGCGGAAATCAGGATTTTAAAAATACAACCATAAAATTTTTAAAAAAGCTCGAACCTAAAATTTCGTTGGATTTCAATATTTACTTCTTTCATATATTGTTTGTGACAGTTCGAGGCAAAATTTTATAAATTCATAAATTAAATTAAAATTTGAGAAATTCACAAAACAAAAGATAGAAAATATAATTAAGTATTAAGTATGTAACTGTACCTAGGGCAACTACTATACATTCTAAGAAAAAAAATCTCAAAAATGGTTTGAAAATGTCATCGTCTAGTTTATTGGGTGAATAAAAGGAATCCTTGTTTTATTAGAATCCAAATTTGATCTCCATGAATTCATTTAGAAAATGTCTATGGTATAGGTTCCCTTTAAATTTTAATAAAGAAGCAATAAAAAAAATAAAGCAAATGATTCTTAAACTAAAACTAGAAATCTATAAAATGACAGTCTGACAGGAATTAAGTCAGAAATGCTGGTTTTCCTTCAATCTTCTTCAGCACTTCTTAGCATAATACTATCTTTTATGCAGGGAAAGACGGAGAACAAAAAGCCGATCAAGGAGTAGAGGAAAATTTGAGGGTTTCGGTCGGACTTCTCGAGCTGCAAGATCCCCTTCACCTACTGGGTATGTCTTCTTTTTTATTTCCCCATTGTCTAGATAACTGACCAGTGTGCAAGTTTTATGTTTCAATTAGTATATATATATATATATATATATATATATATATATATATATATATATATATATATATATATATATATATATATATATATATATATATATATATATATCATGAAAAGAGGAATCACCAATGCAAAAGCACAAACACAAAAAAAAAGAGAGACAGAAGGAGAAAAGGAAGACTGTTTTCCTAAATTAGTGATTAATATAGACCAGCACTTGAATGAGGCCTTAACCCTACTCATCCATACAATCACATAGGTCAAACAGCATAGCCATACACAATCAACCATAATCCATGGACAGGCAGTCATGTCGTCAATAAGTATAAGTCGTCATTTACCAAACAATAGAAAAAATAATATAGACAAATAATTCAGAGGCAACACCCAACACAAGGGCTCATCAGGAGAATACACTGGCCTATATAGGGTTTCGCCACTTTAAATTCTCTACCCAGCACAGTGTTGTGGCTACCACAGAATATCCATGGCATCCCCGTGTCAGGTATCACCCCCAAAATACATGCCTATGAAAGAAAAAAAAAACAGCAAATGTAAAACAACCAAGTAAAACCAAAACAAGCTTATCTTGTTAATATATCCCTCTTTTTAGCAACAATAGGTAAACTAAATATTATAAATTTTACCAAATCACAAATATTAACACATTGCAAAAAACTTGAATAAACTAAACAATTATAGAATTCATCTTTACCATGTGGCTAATTCTTAAGAAAATCCGCTCAATTAGAAACACAATTCAAAATAAATGGCGCTGCGACAACATTTCTCGAACCTCTGAAATTAGTTGAAAATTTCTTTAAGTATTTCTAGATAATTCTTTTGATATTTATTTAGAAGTTCGTTATAATGAAAACTAAATTTTTTAAATTGCCAAGTTAATTTATTTGCAGAAAAACCTCTTGATATCAATTTTTGGCTTAAGATTTTACATCTATTTTTAAAATCAATATAATTACTACAAATCCTTGCATAACGAAGTAACTGTGAGAAAAACGCTGAATATGTGATATTTGAGTGTATATTACTTTCAGGGAATGGGAAACTAATCACTTCAAAATCAAAATCATCCGTTTTATTATACATTTTAAAACTTAATTTATTATTATCACAAATATTAATATTTAAATCTAAGAAATGATCTTCATGACCAGCGCCATGACTAGGCTCAAGAATAAGCTCTGATGGATATATATTTTTAGAAATATAAATGAAATCCTTACAATTTAAAACCAAAATATCATCTAAATATCTTTTATTATTTGACAAAGCATGTTTTAAATTAATTGGATTATTCTTATCCATCATATATTTATATTCTAGTTGATTTAAAAACAAGTCAGCTATAAATGGGCTGGCATTCCCCCCCCATGGGAATTCCCACAATTTGCTTGTACAAATCACCCCCAAATCTTATATAAGTATTGTATAAAACAAATTCTAATAACTCAAAAATCATATCCAAGCTGTAACATCTCAAGTTAACTGTAGTATTAAAGCAATTTGTCCAAATAGCTTTTTTATTATAAATGTCTATTTTTAAGAACCTTTTACTAGATAAGAGGAAAGATTTCTTGATAACAGATTTTTATATAATATATATATATATATATATATATATATATATATATATATATATATATATATATATATATATATATATATATATATATGCACGAAAATGCGTAAAACTACCCAATATTTCCTATTTTCTGATAGTTTTCATTCTGAAATTGACTCTTTTTGAGCTATTTATGGTAAATTAGTGGCTATTGGAACAGGTAAATAGTTTTTTAGTTATAAAACCGGTAGCAATTTGTAATTAATATCAATTTGGTTGACGTTCTTTTTTTTCCAATAAATCGTCATTGTCATACCTGAAGGTTGCAACTGAAGTTTCTAAATTTGAGATATGATTGACAAAAATCGTTTACTAAGCCCTTGTCAAAGCAGGATCATCAGCGTAATGTAGACCAAAAGGGTCAGAATGGGATTGGAAATGCACTGCCCTGCTTAATACCCCTTTAAGCTGCTCAGCAAGAGATTTTTAGCTATTATTTTAGAAGTTAGGGCAAACTGCCAGTGCAGTTGTTGATGATCAAATAATATGGCCTAGAAACTTTGTGAATCTGAAAGATTTAGGAAAAGGGACCTAGCTTTTAATGGAGATTAGGAATTTATTTTGATGCGGCTGGTCTTTTTTAGCTTGACAATGCCTGCACAGAAGGAGAAAATGGGAGGGACCTGTCCCCACCTAAGAGTGATCCAAACGACCCCTTCCTCTATTTGTTGGAGCATTTTGGACAAATCAAATACCCAGCTTTAGATTCTTCCTCCCTTCCCCAGTGGCGGCTCTGGCCTTTCTTGTGCCGAGGGCAAAATCTTAATTAGAGTCCCTCCCTTTCTCCCAAAACTTTTCAGACTAATTTTAGCAAAATTTTCATACATTAAGAAAGTTTCGCCAACTGCACCCTCTACTTTATTTTTAATAAAAACAAAATTTCAAAAATTACAGAATGATTAATCGTTAGATTATTTGTCTGAAATTTCGCACCCCTAAAATTTCTGTGATCGGTGCAAGTGCCTCCTCTGTCCCCCCTAAAACCGCCCTCCCCCATCTTTCCTTTATGTTGATGGGCTTGAAGGATTAGTCTGAATTTTTGTGTTTCTCCTACTATGAGGAAAGATATTTATTGTTTTGCTTCTCAACAGAAAGAAAAAGTTTGTCAGTGTCCCTTAACCCGTTGACATCTTCTTGGAATTATTTTTATTTTATTTTAAGAGTTTCATAGTCATTACCAATTAGTTTTAAAAAGCTGTAAGTATTGCTCGTTCTTCATTAGCTGCTGCAAATCTGTAACTACAAAACATTTAAGTTACGTATGGGTAGGCCTATATCATGTTGGGATGTAATAGCAGGAATAAGGGATTAACAATTTAAATAGAAAAAAAAAGTCTAGTGGACTTGTTTTCACTTTTTTTTTGTCCATACGTGCTGTTTCTGTTTTGGCCAAATATCAAATTAAGAATTAGGAGTGGCCATAGTAAACAATCCAGGAATCTCGTATTCAATAAAAAAAAAAAACAATAAATATCAAAAGTGCTCATCTAGATAGATCCCAATCCATTTTATCAAAGAAAAAAAAATTGCAACAAGCTGAAAATTTATGTCTGTTACAATATCTGCTGTGTAAAGAATTTGATATCTTAGGAATGGAGAACAATTTTACCTCTGATACTGCATTTTGATTCTCAATGTTCTATTCTTGTAATATTAACACTGCATTGTTTTTCCAGGCCAAGACACACTTTTACTAGTTTGTCGGAATTTACCATTACAAATTCAAGGGTTGTAAATTCCTTGAAAGAAACGCTAAAATGACCTTAGCTATGATATAAAAAAAGGTCCAGATTTAAAGCTGACTTAAATAACATTCCCATTGATAAGATACGATGATTTCTAACGGCAAAAAAATATTTTGTCAAGCCTCTAAGCTTTGGGGGAATGTAATAATTAATCAACTTACTGAAATGCCCTTTTCTTTTTTTCTTTTAGACTTCTTGGACCTAACGAGGATTTAACACCAGAGGAAAGAGATATGCGAACAGTTTTGTGTCTACAATTAGCTGCAAGAGTTCGGCCCCGTGACCTCGAGGGCTTCTTTTCCTCCGTTGGAAAGGTATTTCTATATTTTTCTTCCTTTTTCGTCCGCCTTCTGTTTGAATTTTTTAAATGTCGCCATAACCAAAACCAATGAGTATATCTTACCCCCCCCCCCCTACAGAATGGGTGGTTGGACTCTTACGAGTCATGCAGTGGGTTTTTGTATATTTGGTGTATTTGCCCATACTCATTTCACAAAAGATAGAGGGGACATAATTGAAACCAAGAAATGTTGTGGCTGAACTTGCATAAGAATTATTTGTTTTTATTTTATGCACGAAAATAAAGCAATAGACTAAATCTTACCACTGTAGTTAATATCATACTTTTGTCATTTTCTATAACTATAAATAAGAAGTTTGCCACAAACAGCTTTGAAAGTTTGATTTTCCTCTACTGTAAAAGAACAGAGGCGTTAGCTAGATCTATCTTTTCTTTGTTTACTATTAGTTTAAAGTTGTCTAAATTGATAATTCAATTTAGTTTTTTTTTGCGCTATGCACGCAATTGGCCACCTTCTCTCAATGCACTGTCAAGTGAGAGTTTCTTAAACAATCCAGATGTATAAGATATAGTATAAGCATCCAGCACTTAAATTCTTCAGTTTTTAGCTGAAACTAATAAAAAAAAGTTTAAGAAACCCTCGGAAAATATCTGTCGAGTCAAAACAAGCTTACCTAAATCAAGTCGTGCACAAGCTCCCTAATTTGACTAACTCTGCTCCACAACATCGTTTTAATTGCTGCGAGCCAATTCAGCTGACTTCCTGATGCGTCTAAATATTTTGATTTAAATGAAGTTTTTTTTTAATATAATTTATTGATTATATTCAGTTTTTATACTTAAAAGCGCGACGAAATATTACTTTCTCTCTTATAAAGAAACTACGAAGAAATTATGCACAAGTAATAAATTATATAGAAAAATTGGCATTTTGACTTATGAGGAAACTAGGATACAAATAACACAGGAAAAATTTCTAGACACGATCCAGTCTGTTGTGGTGACATCTATCTCTGAGAACCATAGTGAATAATAATAATAATAAAATAAATGTTGTTACAGAAAAAAGTGACAGCAAATATTTTTGCTGTCACTAACTGGCACTTGTTAAATTTAGAATGTTCCATACAATATCAAAAAACGGAGAGAACGAGGAGAAACAGCCCTTTCACCAGTGAAACCTCCGTTCAACCGTCTTTAGTGCAGAATGAAAATACAAATAAAAGTACACAGGACAGTATAGAAAACCAAACCTTAAAACAAACACAAAAACTAAAAGAAAAGACCCTTTTAATGTAGGGATGAAAGGGTAACTGAATAAAAAATAAGATAGTAAATGACATTTCAAACTTTAATTTTATGTTAAGCTTTTTAAAGGCTAATCGCTTACTAACATGGTATTAATAGTGATAAGCTGCTTAGACGCCGAGAGAGATCTAGATTCCGACAGTGTATGGGTAATTTGAGTATTTTTCGTGTTATGAAGATAGCTGTTAGGCTTATAAAAGACAAAATATGGCGTATAAGGGCCTTGAGCAAGTTACTTTGCAGCTGAAGGAAATCTAAAAATTCAATGGAAAGTGCACAAAAGGAATTAACAGCTTAGTTGTTGAATCTGATTAGAATTTTACGTTTTTTCATAACCTTTTGAAAATGGTTTCAAAAAACAGGAAAGAGTTCACGTCTGTAAAAAGGGGAAAATTGCGAAATTAAATATTGAAACGAGACTGTGAGAATGGACCAAGGAAAAATATATTTGAGCTGCCTTAGAGCATGAAGACTCCTGAATTTCTTCATTAAACGAATATAGTGCTTAAAAGATGAGTTTTCATTAAGAAGAATCTCTAAGAGTCCCAACAACATTCTTCTTGCAGAACGATCATTCTTCCCCGGCACTATTTTACCGCAAATAAAATATGCTAGAAGAAGCACACCCTGTCCATCTCTGGTTTCGGCCCTGTTCTCAGAGTGTATGTCCAGGTGAATATGTAATAACAATTTCAGGAAGATGTTGTTTTTAGCAGCACGTAACAGTTATTTTCATCATTAAAGTTTTGTAGCTTCCTACATCTCTTTTCGCCAAGAAACCGGTGAAGATTTGCTATTGATATTCATCTTGCTCTTTCATGTGTGTTCTGGGAGAGAGGGGAATATATTGGGCATATCTAAAGCACTTTCGCTACTTAATTCAATGCTGCGCTCATCCACCTTTCTGGTCTCTCTTTGGGATCAATTTATATTGACGTAATGTATTTCCAACTACCAGGAGAAAAGTCTCCAAATTTGAGTGCCCCTCAAATTTTTGATTTGTGATTAAAATGTAATCACTCTCTATCAGAGTTTCTCCTGTTTTTAAATCAAAATTTAAAACTAATTTGTTATTATCTGATTCTTGGTGGTCACCATTCATTACAACTGCAAACCGAACGCTTAAAAAATTTCTGTCACAAAAATAAAACATAGCAACGACTCTTAAACAATTCTTTAGCTTTTTTTTTTTGGGTAGGTTGCTGGAAATCTGAATGATGAACTAAATCCTTATTTACACGTTGAAGATTTTCTCGGCCATTTTAAGGAAAGTCTCTTGTTTGTTTAATCATATATTTTTTTGGTTTCCAGATTTAACTTTTGCAACTACTAAATATCATCCAGTATACTATTGTTGTCCAAATAACTTGTAATAATATTACTACTAACAACCCCACGAAGCCGTCTGAGCCCAATACAGCTACATAAACTCCTCCATCCCAATCTATTCAAAGCCTCCCTCTTTATACCCTCCCAGGAAGTTCCCATTTCCCATAAATTTTTCCCTACGAAATCCTACCACTCCAGCTGAGGACGACCTGCTTTTCGCTTAACCCTAGACGGTTGGCAAAAAAGTATAATCTTTGACAATCTGTTATCTTTCGTCCGCAGAACGTGCCCTAGCCATCTCAATCTTTCTCTCACTATATACCTCGAAAGCGGGATTGAACTATACTTTTCGCACAGCCTACTAATTGAAATATGGTGAGTCAGTCGGGTACCCAAAACAATCCGTAGGCAATTTCTGTGGAAAACATCTAGCGAATCTTTCTCTGTTTATCGGAGAGCCCACGCTTCAGAAACATACTTGACCGCTGTCATCACTGTCGCTTTCAATATTCTAATCTTGATTCGCAGACTTTTCTTCCTATTCTTTCAAACTTCTTAAAAGTAAAAACCTTGTCAATGTTTTCAGGCCTCGTTTGGTTTTTCTCTTGTTCCTGACTGCATAGCTCTTGCGGCCGCTCATGTTGCTTAATTGCTTAATACTCTATTTAATTCTTATATTTACTAATTTTCGTTCAAAGTCCTCATTAATCCATATTATTTAGGACACAAAATTGCTCACTTATGGTTTAGGCATCTCATTTATTTGCCACAGCCAAACCAACCAAAGTTATTAATCCTACGACAGTCCTTCAAGGTGATCCCCCCTCTACAGTGTTTCAAGAGGAACCTTCCTCGATTCCCTCAAGATGAATGCTTCCATATACCTTTTCAGAAGATGCCGTGGAAGTAACAAAAAGTAAATATGTAGAAAGCAGACGCGTGTTATTTATATGTATCAATATTTTTCCAAAGAAAGTAAAAACTTTGTCATATGTATTCAGGCCTCAGAAGTTTTTTGCTTGTTCCTGACTGCATAGCTCGCGCGGCTGCTCATATTTCTTTTAATTCTAGTCGATTGAACTTTCTAATATTGTATTTATCTTTTGTAATTTTATTTAATTCATGGTTTTGTAGGTCCGCGATGTTCGGTTGATAATGCACAACAAAACGAAGCAGTTCAAAGGGGTGGCCTATGTTGAATTCGTAGAAGAAGAGTCAGTGCCTCTGGTAAGAGCAGTACGATTATGTCTTTGCCGCTGAGAGGCTGACAAATGATTAGTTAGTGTTGAGGCCCGAACGCTTATTTTTCGGCCTCCATTAGAATTAGAGGCACACTAATCACCAGAGTTGTCATTTTTCGGTATTTCCAATTTTTGATAAAATGAATAGCAATGATAACCGCGTTTTCAAGTCGTACTGCCGCTAGAGGGCTGTCGTCTTCTGCGCCATGAATCTTTTCAATTGAATTGTGTGTCTCTAATTCTAATATTTCTAGGTTAGAGATGTTCGCTTGATTATGTGTAACAAGACAAGAAAGTTCAAAGGAATTTGCTACGTAGAATTCGTCGACCCTGACAGTGTCCCTTTGGTAAGGCAGCCGGGTTTTTTCTCATTCTAGAATATCGTAATTGATCAGCAATATTAACAATGCTCCAATCAATCTTCCTTAGTTCTCATTGAATTTTAAAGAAGAAAGGATTCATGCTTTTTCTCTTTTTTTTCTTTTTGTGATTAACTTTCCTGAATGGCATTTGGCTATTTAAGTCGAAAGTTTGTGCCAGTTTTCGGTGTCAAGATATTTATTAAGTTTGTAAATCCGTCTTAAGACTACACTGGCTTTACATGATGTTTAATTACAAAAATAGAAAAACGCAAAAAATGAATTTATCAAATTCTAGGGGAGGGACAATTTTGTCGCTCTTTTTTTAATGTCAGAGTCATTTTTTTGCCAAAATATCTAAGAAGCTGCTTCTCAAACTCTATGGGATAGCATATCTCTTGGGCATGTCTGCGCCCATTAAAAATACTTTCATCAATCCGTGGTCACAAAGAAGCTTTTTTTGAAGCTTTGAAGGAGCTACAAAAGACGGAAGAAAGAACAAGGCGGAGGTGCTTGCCTAAGAGTCTAATTCATGTAATATAGGAAGAAATGCTATTTTGAAATTTGCTGTGCAGTATTATTTAGATTGTGAAATAGGCTTAAAAGATGTCTCAAAAGCATGCAGAGAAATTTCCTAATTTGAAGCAAGTTTAGTACTCTTTAGGATAAGTCGGTGTAATATAATTTTGTGGTTTGGTGAAGGGATTGACCTGAAATTACTTAACACGAAGATATAAGTATGTTTTTCTTTTCTGTGATAGCTAGAGTTATACAGTGCTAGAAAAATCGCATGTTTAGTAAGTAAGGAAGTATGTCGGTACTAGAGCCTTAAGGTCCAAACAGGCGCTACTGATTTCTTGGCCCCTTCAGTTAGGAAGTGCAATGGGGGGCTGGGGGCCAGCCATCCTGTGCTTTCGCACGAATTCGCATCCCCTTCCTGCTTACCTTTACCCAGATTTCTCCAGGCATTTAAAGCTGGGCCGACTCTGGCACCGCTGAGAAGAGTCACGCCGCTATTTCACGTATGTTTCATGAAAATCGCATGTATCACGGGGAGCATAAAGCATATTGAATTAAAATAAAGAAAAATCCAACTTATTTTTTAAGGGAGTGCATGAGAGAACTGCAACTTAACTTTCTTTAACTTTAACTTTCTTTTAAGAGGCTATTTCCCTGTATTTTCTTAGTTTTAAATAAAATATTGAGTTAGTACATAAAAGTGTGTTCCTAAATCGAGGTATAAACTTCATAGTCCAGAAACGCAAGTTTTGGATTTGTTAGTATTTTTTATTCAGCATCATCATTTAAGGTTTGAAAAAAAGAGAAAGAGAAATATCATATTTAAGGGAAAGCGTTCTCGCAAAAGTTAATTTATAAGTCGCTTCCTATTTAAAAGCCTTGCAATGTGTTAATCAGTCGATTTTTTTTTTTCAAATAGAAAATTACTATGAAAAAACACTTAATATGAGGTTTTATTTAAATTCCAATGTATGCACCACCATTCAGCTACTGCTTCTCAAGTGTCACGAGGATCGCATCAACTGACTTTCTGAGGACTCCTGTCGTATCGCAAAACTGGCATCTATGAATGTGCCCGTAAATGGGGTAAAAATAAGATGCTAAAAAAAATTGAATTGAATATATCTGTATAGCTTTATGTAAATGAAAAAAAAAACAAAAAAAAAAAAAAAACAACTGAGGTGTTGAAAAATCCTTAGTGATAAACTCCCTCCGTGGGCACAATTTTGTGGTAATTCAGGAGAAGAAATCCTTCTGGTAGTTGCTTCATTGAGATTAATTTTACATTAAAGTTCGATCTTTGATAAATGTTGGTTTAATTTAAACGAACATTAGTTTAAACGTTTTTTCGTTTAATTCAATATCCATCTACATGACAATGTTATCATAATTTGATCTGTGTATATAAACCAAATTTTTCTCACAAGTTCCCATGATGCCTTAGTGTCACTCTTGTATTTCCTGTTCTTATTTAAAGAAAATGTTCATTCCATTGTCAACTTGTATTTGTTTTCCAGGCTCAACAAGCTATGTTCTGACTGAGACAATTAGTCTCCCATCTTTCTGCTGAGATCAAAAACTAATGTTTTAATTAATTGCTGTTTCGGTAGCTAAAGCACAAAAATTACTCTATTTTCTGATTTTTATATGCAAAAAGGGCACTATTCAGGCTAAGGATAATGAACGGAAGAGTGCTACGTTCTTTATTGGCTTAAAAGCAGTTCCTCTCCCGTTTACGTATAACAGTTCAAAAATACACCTTGATTATATTTATTCAGGTCAAATTTAGCTAAGATACTGGACATGCACAACTTTTCAAACCAGTTCGAACTGTGTTGGAAAGATATTTTTTTAAGATAGCCCCAAAAGTTACATCTTTTTTTTAAATTAGAAATGTCTGTGTGTATTGTTTAACCTTAACTGCTGTTTTTACTTTTTGTATTAATGTTTTGTCTAAAAATTGCCATGGCTTTTCATTTAAATTCATGGCCAGCAGAAGAAGCAGTAGGATTATTTTATTCATTCTCAACAAAAGTTAAATTATTCATGTCTATCGAGTGACTTGCATGCAATACTACCTTGGCTTAATAGTTTCTGAAGCTCTCTAAAAGAGGTATGCGTTGTAATTTTTCTTTTTCTTTTTTTTTAGGCTATTGGACTTTCTGGACAGAAACTTTTGGGTATTCCAATCATTGTACAACCTACTCAAGCGGAGAAAAATCGACAAGGAACTGGAAGTTTACCTATTATAATGCCTGGTTTGGGGCGAACTCAAGTTGGCCCAATGAAGTTGTATGTTGGCTCTCTTCATTTTAATATTACCGAAGAAATGTTGAGAAATATTTTTGAACCGTTTGGAAAAATTGACTCTGTACAATTGGCAATTGATCCAGAGACGGGAAGATCAAAGGGCTATGGCTTTATTACGGTAATTTCTCTTTTTTGCAGGCGGGTCACAGTGGGGTGTCAAGGTTTTACAGGTGGTGTGACTGACAAAAAATGGGTGCTTCCATGGTGGTTGAGCCCTTTTCTTGATGGGTCAATCTTTTATCCTTTTAATGTAAATTTTTGTATTAATATCAGAAAAAACTCAAACTAGACTTCTTTGAGACTCGGATCCTGAGATTTTGCGATATATTGCTCTTTTTTTTAATATGAGAAAGTAGAAGAACTTAACTTCATGTTAGTAACCCTGAACATTTGGGAAGCTTGGCTCATAATGTACTAAAAAGCAGAGGTGTGCTGTAGTAAGTATTTTGGTGGTAAGTTCTAATAAAACAGAATTAGTTTTACCGCCAAGTGACGTTGCTACGTCAATATGGGCTGGTATGGTCTGATTGAAAGTAAGATTCTCTGAAGGAAGTGTCTTCCAAGGAAGTGTCTCAGACAAATGATATTTCCGAGAACTTCTCTAAACAATATGCAAGTGGAAAATATTCACTAGGAAAAAAACAAGAAGCTTTTGTTTATTTAAAAAAAAATTAAAGCCAAATCCAAGAGGCAAGTGAATACTGTATTCTCCCACGTTGCGAAATCCAGTTGGTTACTGTCCAACAATCTTTTTATGTTGTTTTTTAAATAGTCTCATGACTTTCTACTTTTTCTTGAAGGTCACCACCAATTACAATTATTAATAGGAACTCGCTTAAAGATTTATTCTAATGATTGTAGGGTGTTTTTTTAATGCTTATTTTTAGTAGATATGATACTTTATCACTATAAAAGTCGATTTTTTTTTTACTGTAGCACCAAAAATCGCTGTGTAGCATGCAAATTTGGGCAATTTTAGGTGTTTAGGAACTCACCGTGCTGGCAACCGTGCTCGTAGTAGCTGTTTTACAGAGCAGTTCATAAAGACAAAAATACCTTCAATGTGGCTGGTATACCTCCCTGAAGGTGACACTGCTGAAAGATCAAATATAACTGTCCTATGTAATTTACTGGGTTTTGCACTGCAATGACCTCAACTGGAAAACTCTGGCTTAATAAGAGATGATACTCTTTTTTCTTAATGCAAGTTATTAGCCCAAAAAGGGTAGCTTATATATATTTTTTTTTAATTACTTCTTGAAGGATTAAATTTTTATTTTTTGAAATTCTTTAATTCAAAATAATATCATCTGAATAAGAATATTACACTTGCATCCGAAGTGTGTCAGACCATAGATGCAGAATAATAAATTATCTACAGGAGAAATCTTTGTATAATGTTGAGGTAATCTGACTTTAAGTATTTTACCTGACTGACGCATGTATAATCTTTGAATAGTTCACTGTATTGTAATTTAAACAACTATTTTATGGTAGTGAAATTAAAAGTCGTAAGACTATCACAACCATAAAGCAGGATAGTGATCTTAGGCTATAAATTAAAACTCTAAAATTTTCTTCTCTATATTCATCTTCTTCATTTTGCCAGTATAGTTATAAAGGTGTATTTGTTGTAGTAGTTTTTCCCAAAATTTGACATAATTTGACCAGATGCCTTCACAATGACATTTTTACCAATTCCGTGATTTTGCTAGTGCCAATTTGAGCCAATCAGAAATTTTTAACGAATCAGAAAACTGTGAAAAATGTAATTAGCGCAGGATAAAATATCAGTATTAGTAAAATTTCATTTTCAATATGCCTTACTAAATATCACTTATATTGTTTGGTTTCTTGCAATTCTGCTATCTTTTAATATTGTAGTAATAAGCAGCTTAAAAAAGCTGCTTGCAGAATCTGAAGAAGGATAAAAACTGAAAACTTAAAAAATATTTATGTCCACGGTTCTGCATCCAATCCTAACAAGAATAAAAGCTTTTGACACGATAGGTCAACTATTTGTTTCATCAAACTACCATGTTTTTATTTCTCTGATTACAAAAGGCAGATTATAAGATCATCAGAGAACCAAGGCCTAGGCCTCTGGGTGGGGGTCTACATTCTATGGTAAAGGTGAGTGGATAAAAAGACGCTTGGAAGAATATTAACAAATTTGTATATTAGCTAGGTGATGGGGCGGGGTTGGGATTTCCTGCGCATGAAATCTTCCAAGATCTTATTTTTCAGGTGTTCTATTTGTGGCGTAATAAAACTTTCATACCCTTCAAGAGGTATATAATAAGTAAACAGTTTGATAAGAAGACCGGCACTGTTTGTATTTGTACTAATCTAATTTCTTATGCAATGGATTTCCTAGCAGCACCGATGACGAACCTTCCCTTTCTTTGTTACTTTTTGGCTTTCATTCACGCCTCGATGCAAAAAGCAGAAACAAAAGCAGAGTAAATAAGTGAGTCGTGGTTTGATTATTTACAATTTAGCATAGTAAATTAGAGACAATAATAACTATTTTTGAATATTCAATATTCATTTAATTTTTTTGGTTCCATTTCTTGCAAGCTTTTTTTCTTTCTAACTGTCTTCTGTTCAGTTGAATTTTTTGGTGGGGGAGGGGGAGAGGGTAATAGAAGGATATTTTCGGTACAATCTATGATTTTTTTTAAATATATTAGAATGTTTATAAGCCACAACAGAGTCGCCCAGAAATCTATGAGAATACACATGACCAGCTGAAATTTTTCGTATTTATTTTTTCTTTTTTTTTAGTTTTTGCATGTGGAAGATGCAAAACGTGCCATTGAGCAATTGAACGGGTTTGAACTTGCCGGACGACCAATGAAAGTTGGCCATGTTAGTGAAAGACCAGAAGGTATGTACCCAGCAGCCTCTTTGGATAGTGATGATATGGACCGAGCTGGAATTGAGCTGGGAGCTACGGGAAGACTGCATTTAATGGCCAAACTAGCTCAAGGTTGGCATTTTTTTTTTCTAATTTGTATTGTAGCTATTGCTCCTGACTCTCACAGACTGGTTGATTCAACTGGTCGAATCAACTAGTTGATTTGATGAAATATGCTTCTTGAAAACTCCCAACAATAGCTGCTATTGATGTTCTAAACGTGAATAAAACATTGTTCTTGAAAGTTTGATGATCAACTATGCATTCTTGAGGGCGCCATAAAAAAAATCGTAGCGTAGTCTGGATGTTCATCCCTACTACGCTACTGTCATTCACTTTCGATTTTTAGTTGTAGTATATTCTACTATTGGACATTTTTAGCTTAAAGCTTTTTTATGACAAGTTCTATAATTAAATTTTCTTATGACTGGTCTAAGTTCTAAAACCTAAATTTACAGTGCATAGTGTCGATTAAATTGTAAAACGTATTAATGTATTTATTAATAATGTATTAGCAATCCCAAGGCTGCCATTTCTCATTATTCTTCAAAGCCCATTGAATTTAGAATTGAAAAATCTAAGCCCAAGTTCGGTAATAAAAAATTCAAATAATTATTTCATTTGTTTGGTTGTTCTCACCAAGAACCATTGACAGTAAACCAGTAATTGGTCACCAGGTTTAAAAAAAATGAACTCTATCCCGAAACTACAAATTATTGTAATCAACAAGTTATCAAATTTTGTCCTGGGGAAATGATAAAATATACAGTATGCTGCTTATTCTAGAGAGGGATATAATAAACAGCAAACAACACTTTCAAACAAGTTTGAAAGTGTTCAACCCAACCATTTTGTAGAGACTAGCTGGTTTGTGGCTTAATCGTGCCCTTCTTTATGATTATTTCTATTGAGGCAATTATATAAGGGTCTTTTTTTCACTACAGGAAGCACCAGTGGAGGAAATTTTTAAATTATGGCCACAGGCCTCCCGATTTATCCCTCTGCACTTATTGTGGTTGTGGTTTAGGATATCCGTCCTTACTACACTTTGTGTAGTACTGGGTTTAAACTTGTAAAATCAGTATTTCTCTTAAATTGCTCGGACGCTTCTGACGTTGATGAGAGAAAGTAAACACTTATTATGGATGAATAATCTTCATAATTTTTAGCCAACCAATCAAACGTCCCCATATTTTAAGGTAAGTTTAGTTGACCAATCAAATGGTTTTACGGTCCATTCTCGAGCCGTCAAGATACCCCTTATGCTAAATTGAAGTGAAAATAGAAACGCAGATCATATTGCGTATTGCAGAATTAAGTGAATTTTGCGTGTGTCAGAAACGTTTTGAGTTGAAATATGAAAAGTGCATTATGCACCGAACTTTTTTCGATTGGGTGAACACTTAAAATCCAAATGCTTAGTAGTCTAACCGAAGGTTTCTCAATGGGGACTTAGAAACCCATGGTAAAAGGTGAGGAATTCTTGCATAACTTTGAGCTAATAGTTTTTGCAAGAAGGGCGGGGATTGGCTACTTAAGACGTGATTATCAAACTAACGTCAGGAATATGGGGTGTCGGTGTTGATTATATTCTCGTTGGTTATAAATTGATTAAGGTGATCATCTTAAATAACGCAACATTTGACGGGGGAGTTTAAAATCAACGAGTTTTACATATTTTAAATCAGCACAAAAATTTCAAGGCCGGCCAGATTGGATTATGATAGGCTAGACCTAGTTTTGGATAAAGGTGCATTCTTGAGCTTCATTCCCTTATCTTGACAACTTTTCTAGATTATGTCGATCCACCAAGATTTGATCAAAAAATTGGTAACACGATATACACATATTTGTGACATTACAATTGATTAATACCATCTGAGAAAATCCTATTTTCCTTATATGCCTACTACTATTTTTAATCCAATATCTCCCTTCCTCTTTGAAATTTATTAATCCCATTTGTTAGTCAAAGTGTTGCCCTCTACAAAACAAGAAAATTATGGAATTGTCTATGGAGTTGTTAGTTTTGTTTGATTGGGACTTGTTCAAAACACTTGATTATTTCACTATAGGAACTGGTCTTGAGCTACCTCCTGCTGCAGCGACTGCATTGAGCATGAGTATGAACACGAATACCACCAACACTATGGCTCAGTCTGCGGCAGCAGCCGCGCCACCAATTGCCACCCAATGCTTTATGCTGTCGAATATGTTCACGCCTGGGGCGTAAGTATTTTTCTTTATAGTGTTAGAAATTAGTGAGAGGCAAGATGGCCTTACTAGTCATCTATTTATGACCATGTAGGCTGGCTTTGACTTAAAGGAAGTGGTTAGTTTTGTGTATATCCTTAAACATTAGAGTGAGTTAGTTCTTGAAATCAAATTCTAAGTAAAATCGTGTTGCTTACGAGCATCAACTAAAAGAAGTAGAGACCCTGTTAAGCTGGTAAGATCTTGTGTGCTGCCGCTTGATCTAGTCAGAATTAGTACATATAGACTTACTAGATACCAAAAACTCGTTTTCTTTCCTTAAACAAAAGTATCTCAATTATCATTTTATTTATTCACTAGAATTTCTGAGCTTCTTTGGACTCAAGACACAGGTTTTGTTTTAGGTCTTTGCACGCTGAGATTTATCGAGAAATAGTTGTCTATTAGAAAACAAGAAAACTTTGTCGAAATTTCAGGTGCTTTCTAATATCCCAGAACTATTAGCATATTTTTAATTTTTTGTTCGGATCGCAAATTGTCTGATTAAAATTTATTTACTTTCTGTAAAACTAAAGAAGTCACTATGAAGTTCTGAAATATCATTAATATTAAGCCAGGATCTGTAGTAACTAGCTTTTCAATTAAAGAAAAACATGAGGACTGCATTTTTGGTCTCTATCTTCAAACGAAAAGGTATTGTGGTTTAATAAAATTATATGTGTTTAAATAAGACCCTGTTATTCTTTGTCAAACCGAATTTGACGTGCCAAAAAAAAAATTATTTAGGAGTGGAACGGTCCAGGAAATAAAATTTTCAGCTGGGACTTGAGAAAATGAAATGCCATTTTGTCAAATGTCGAAGTTTGACAATGAAATGTTATAATTACTATGAAATGACAGAGTAATCACTTTTGGTCTCTTCTAATTCTAATTATGTTTTATGTTCCCCCTTGTATAGCTTGTCCCCTTGGCTTTGCCTATGGGTATAGATGCCCATAGGACCCAGGACAGGCCTTTGCTCCTCACTACCCTGAAATCCCGAAATAATTTCATATCCCTCCCTTCCGTCAGTAAATCAAAAAATTTGTCCCACCTTTTCCCTGAAGCAAAAAACTGTGTACGTGCCTGTCTTTGGGGGCTCTCGCGCAGAGATATCGCTAGTTCAAATTTTGTCAGAGGTTCAACAGTTGTCTAAATTTTTGTAGAATTATTGTCCAGTAAAGTTGCTGTTAAATTTGTTTAGAATGAAATAAAGAAAAATTATTATCATAGTCAAATAGCAAGGGCCCCAAATAGGAAAGAAGAAGAAAGATCTGCTTTAATACTTTTTGTATCACGGTACTAATCTTTGATTTCAATTTAGCGGCATGTCGGATTAGAGTGTAAAATCCATTCTAGTGGTGTATGAAAATTAAGATTGAAGTGAAACAAGAACAATCTATTGTAAACTTCTGTTCATTTTTGTTATGCTAATTCGTTTGTAGCTGCAAAGAAAAAAGAATAATCAAATAAGTACTTTACAGGTTTTGGTTGATTCTTCTGTAAAAGTTTCGAAAGTAATGGTGTATGTTTGTAATTTATTTGTAGCAAGGGGGTTTAGAGGGAGAAGGTCCCTTTTCCTTTTATTCAATCCCAATAGGAAAGCTCCTGCTAAATAGTAAAATGAAATAAATGTCCTGAACAAGCCGCTTTTTGGCTTCCTGATAGTTATGTAAATGGTTACAATGCCATATTTGTTGTATTTGTGTGATTAAGAGATATTATTATGTAAAAGTGTGATGTAATTGGAAATATTGCGGCTACGAGAAGTAGATAGTCTGGTCATCATGCTGAGAAGCGAATGGGTCGTCACAATATCCCAAAATGTCTAAGAAGGTTTACATTCACTTAAGGAATTTATCTACCCCTCCCCCTCCTCTTCTTCGCCTCTCAGTCTTATTTAAATTAAGTTTTCTCTCTTTCTCGGAACTGTCTTCATATGTTACAGGTGTAAGCTTTATTAAATGTTGCCATAAAAACGACGAACTTTTTTCCGGTTAAATAAACCATAGGCCTAGTCTTTGTGTATCTATATATTATTGAAATATAAAACATTTAATATCGATTTTTTGCTTGTAGTGATGCCAACCCTGATTGGGATCAGGAAATTCGTGATGATGTTATCGAAGAATGTAATAAACATGGTGGCGTTGTCCATATCTTTGTAGATAAAGCTTCGCCTCAAGGCAATGTTTACGTGAAATGTACCAACATCAGTGCTGCAGCAGCCTCTGTCAGTGCTTTACACGGACGATGGTTTGGTGGTAAGTTGTTTTCCTGTCTGTTTCATTCTGATAAGAATACCAATAGATAGATTGATTCCGCAAAGCTTTTGTTTCTTCGAGGTGCATTTCTTCCTTTGAGCGGAAATCCCCATTCTAGTGATGAACAGGCACCAGTTAAAAACTGAAACTAGACTCAATTTCAGAGTGCTTAAGATGTAGAATAGCTGCTGGCCGGCCGCGTGGCCAAATTGAATTCATAAAGTAATTAATAGAAACATCTATAGAGACCTAACAAAGGCTCTAAATGTTTCTTTGGCTGTCTAATGCCTTTGTGACAAAGGAACATTCTCCCAAGAGTCTAAGAGTGGTGCCATCTACTGCCAAACACGTCCTGTTTTGGATTTTGATTGAGCTCGCCATATTTTATGCGTTTAAACTGGGGAAGAGGAATGGTATCCAGTGTCTTTCCTATAATTTGGTAGTTGTTATCATGTGCTTACCACAACAGCTGAAAGTTTTCCTGCACAAAGAAAATCAACTTGAAAACCCAGAGACATGCAATTGTTTCTTTACGCTGAAGAACATTAAAAGAGGAACTGATCAAAGTATAACACAGTAGGCCAGGAATGTGCATTGGTTTCAATATGGCATATTGAGGCCACTCTAAGGTTTAAATTGTAACGATGCCCCTTCCAGCACCTCCACCCTACCACCGCCAACTTCTTAGTAGAAAGTTAGGTAGATTGCAACGTGCCTGAGACGATATCATGCTATATTTTTCGACACCTTATTTGAACTGAAATAATGCAAGGATTTTCAATCTGCGTTCAGAGGGTCAAAGTGGATCCATGTTTGACCTTATTTGAACCGCGATGGTGCAAGGATTTTCAGTCTATATGGCTGGAAGATCAAAATTAACCCATGACTTATTAACCCATGGCTTTTCCAACAACCAGCCTCTCCACCGCCAGTTTTTAGTAAAAAGGCAAATCCCGATAAAGCTGCTGTGAACAAAAGACTGATATTTCTATCGCTAACTACAATTGCAAACCGTAGTATTTTTGAAGAGGAATCATAGGTCTTCGTCATAGCTACTATTACCAGTGATCTCACTTACAGCTTTAATTTTTTTCAAAACATGTTCAATTTTTTTAGTGGAAGGGGGTGGATTTGAAGCCATCACTTTATCCTTGGCAGTAACGTCGACTGGGAGGGGACGTTTTTATGGCAGGAGACTTCCAATTCAGTCCCGGAAATAGCTAAATTATGAATGTCTCTCCGTAAATATCCTGCTTTTCTTTTATTTGCCTATGTTTTTCAAATTTTGGGCCCATGTGAAAATGGCCAGCCCTTGTCCCGTTTGAATTATTTCTCAGTGCCCATAACTATGATTGGGAAGGGTTAGAGAACTTCCAGCCAGAAAAATCACGTCTAATATATAATTGCCACAACTGCGATTTTTTAATGGCTAAACTCTCTTCTACCCCCCCCCCCCCCCCAAAAAAAAAGAATGGATATATATTATGCCATTTGATGAACCACTCTGTATGTACGCTTGTTTCTGTCTTGTTTTTTTTTAAGATTTTTTTTTTTTTTTTAAGCTGTGTAATATGAAAAAATTGTCCGAATGTTTGGTAGACTTTATCAACCAAAAAAAAGTGACTAACCGGTTAAAAAATGCCTTGCATGTTACGGATAGTGACATAAGGAGAGCCAAATTTAAATTAAATTTAAAGAGCTTTTTCTCTGAAGAAATCTTTTTCTCCTGCTTTCCATTAAAAATCTCCAATCTTGCTGAGCCAAATTCTATTTTTTATAAGCCATGAACTGGGGAGGAGGGACAACTTAGCTAAACTAATATTATCTAACAGGTTGTGTTTTCTCATGGCTGATATCTCTTTTTTAGGTCGAGTAATTACAGCTGCTTACGTTCCTGTTATTAACTATCATAGTCTTTTCCCAGATTCGATGGCTGGCGTCACTCCTCTGAAGACAAGACGACAGTATTGAAGTCACTTTTTTTTATAAAGTCGTGTTTTGAATTATCTTTTAGAATATAAGTTAATATACCATCAGTTACACGTGCTTGTTCTCCCTTTTTTTTCAAATACATGGATTTACTTTAGTAAACACTACAAGCATTCAATTTGAACTTGTCTATAGGGATCATTTGGTTTTAAAAGCTGTTAGTCTAAGTCGAGTCTATATTACCTTAAAATTATGCTGAGGATGGAGCTCATTAAGCTTTTATAGCTCCATTAAATATTTAACAAATTAAGGCCTCTCCTAGAAGTTATCGCAGAATAAAAAAAAATAAAAAATTATACGGGAACCTTATCGATAACCGAAGTCTATCTTTGAATATAAAATTTTGCTTTGGTTGTATTTACTTCCCTTTCCAATTAGACATATTGACTTTAGAGCTGGCAGGCACGGACAAGCAACCGTCAAGGGGTCGCTCATCTTAAACTGTTAATATCGTAAAATTACAGGCAAAGCACGTGCTTTTTTGTTTTTTCTTTAAGAATTCTTGGTGACAATTATCTTTCGCCGTTAGTGGAAATACTTCCAGTTTAGAAAAGTACATAGGAACTTATTTCGGAGAAGATACGATGCTGCAGATGAAGCTCATATTCCAGCAACATAAAAAAAACCTACGAAACAGATGAGTTAGACAGGGACCTCCACCCCTCCTGCCTTTCTTGTGTAATGATTGCGTCAGCGTCTGTATATGCAACTTAGAAGTACTAAGCATAGAGTAGCCTATGCCTTTACGATTAGGAGATGAGCTATTCGTCCTTGAAAATTATCACAGAACAAAACAAATTAGGAATCTATTTAGAATGACACCACAAGAAACCTTTTCAGCAGTTTTGCATCATTATCATTTATATCATTATAATTAATATCATTATATAATTATTATAATATTAATATCATTTATAATTGCCTACTGGGCCTGTGTTTGCAGCCATCAAAAAACCAACATTGGCGCTATCTGGGCCAAAACTGATGGCTGGGAATTCACAAAATGGTATAAAAACAGAATGCCGAAAGAGGAGACACGCCGACGACAGAATGAATCAGATGGCGTACAATACTCCGACAATACTTTGAACCAAACTTAACGATGAAGCTTTCCACAAATTCTTCATTATCGTTTCCCAGAAAACTAATGGTACGAAATACTTTTAAAATTCCAACTGATTGGATTTCAAATAAACTGAACTTTGTTGAAACAGTTGTAATCTTTTTTGCAGAATAGTTTAGTTGCTATTATACTGGACTACGGGTGGCCTATTATTATTTTTAGATTTTAGTAAATAGCAGACCATAATTTTTTTTTTTTTTTTTGAAGATTAATGCAAATTTCATAAGCATTCGAAAAATCTAAATTGAATGGATTGTGGAAAGGTCTATTCTTTATTCTGTTAACAGTTTACATGAAACGAAAAAGACTTTCGATGCGAGCATCTCTAGGAATGAAAATAATGCGACATGACTGTGTACCACTGTAATTTTCCTTATTGTTCAAGGTAGGGGTGAGATACTGTCAAGGGATTGTTATTCATGAAAAATGGTAAAATAAATCCTGTACTTTTTATTCCAATTGGATATTACTGCTTAGTTGTGTCTCAAGAATAATTACTATTTTTGTTAAGTGTGAAATATTTAGTATTTGACAACATTTTTTTTTGGGGGGGCTGTTATTGGTTGTGACAAAGAGTATGAGTAAATTACAAAAGTAGAAATTAGTGCTAGTATCAACAAACACACTCAACGTCATCTAGCTTTGGTGATGCTTGGCATTTTTTTCCGTGTAAAAATAAGGATACTTAATTCAGTATGTGCAGTAAACTTAGTGTAGTAATAAGTGTCAAAGTGTAAAGGCTAGATCGTAACATGATTATAAGCACTGTATAAAACTTATCAAAATAATTAGATTAATTTAGAACCATGTCTTGAGTTTCTAGTGCAGGTTTACAGTATCAATTTGTAGTATAAATGCATCTAATAACTATTAAGTGAGACAAACTATAACCCGAAATTTACTAGAAAGATATTGTAATGTTATACAACGGCACTTATCTTGTTTGGCTCCACCCTCTTCTCCCACCTAACATTTCTGTCAATAGTAACAAGAAAAACTATCTAGTGACACTCAGTTTTTTTAGGCCTGTCTTTAGGTAAGTTTCCTCCTTTAAATTTTAACTATTAGCACTGAAAAAAGAAGAAGAAAATAGCATAATATGAGAACCTAGGGCCTATGCTTCTGACTGGAAGGAAGGTACTCAAAGCCTGGGATGCTAGACGAACAGCTGGCAAAGAAAGCTCTTCGGCTATTTCATTATGTGTGTTTAATCACTATGTGAATCCAATTACCAACGCCTAAATGAGTCCTATTTTTACAAAGAATTGGGAGTATGTGGTAGCTTTCATTTCATATCTTACATTTAGTTTTATCTTTGTTTTCCAGTAAAACCCTATTAGCCCTTTCACGCCTGAATTATCAAACAGGGTTGATAGAATTCATACAACGTTTCGAAAAACTTTTTTAAGATTCGAATGAGATAAAACCACAAAAGAAAAAAATTCTTCTTACTTTAGGAATGAAATAGTACTCTGGTGCCATGTGGGACCACCCAGCAGTAATGCTTGACTATTTACTCTACTATTCTACGCAGACGTTTCTTGAGAAAAATAACCCTTTGTCACATTTTGTATGTTTTATACTGTTGTGGGTATTGGTACACTATTGGTAGTGAATCTTCTTTATTTGCAAGTTAGGGTAGTGGCAGCTCTCAGGTCTAACAGCAGATAAAAAGTCTAATCTTCGATTCTCAGAGGCTGAAGCAATTTTATTTTCTTAGAAGTGTCCCTACTCTCTTTTGATGGTCAGGCATCAACGGTCAATCCACAGGGCAAGGGAAACAAACTGGGGCAAATTTAGAAATAACTACTTTCTAGCCTGCTTGCACACTCACTAGCATAGTGGGCTTTCCCAATGCTAAGAGTCGCAATGTAGAAAAGGTTTCAAGCATACCATTTCTTTATCTTGAAGTCAATCCTCTTAGTTCCAGAAGGATATTGTATGAGTCTACTCTACCCAAAACCTATTGTATTCTTTCATTTTAAAGAGTACATAAAGCTGACGATTGCGTCAGGGGCAAGGAATAAATAGCATGAGACTCCTTAGACTATCCACAGTGTGTTTGTTTAGAAATAAGACTGAAAGGTCTCTTATTTTTGCAGTAATTAGGGGTTGCACCAACGCCACTCATGGAGGGTGATTTGCTAAAGAAGGTGTGAACTTTGACACTTCCAAGTCAGTATAAAAATGTCAAATAAGTGTCTGATAAAAAAAAATATACAGGTTAATAAGAAGCTTTTTGGCTTCCCTTGGGTACAGTGGATCACCCTGTAATATGGATTTGTTGATAAAAAAAAGAATATAAATTATGTTTGGTTTTGAACAGAAGTGTCCATCCTGAAATGTTTTTGATTGTTAATTCGAAATTTACTAAACACAGTTTACTCATCATCCATAGACTTCTAAAAGATATAAATGAAATGTAAAAGTTTATATTGGACTGTGAATTTGATATCTTTCACCCTAATTTTCTTGGATCAAGAATGCATATGCTTTTTTGCAAAACTAATTATGTAACCAACTTCTAAGTTCCGTTTGCAATACTATCAACTTGGATCGTTTAAATATTTAAAAAAAATAACAAACTTTTAGGACGATTTCTGAATACGAAAAAAGCATCTCAAATGAATACAACAAAAAAACTGTTCACGAGTGTATTTAGTGGTCTTCTCGCTTACTACCTGGGCAACAACTTTGCAGCTCATTTAGATCCTGGTATTTAACACCACACCAAACACAGTAAGAATAAACAAGTCTCAGATATTGCCTCAATAGTTCAAGTTTTTCTGACACAGAAAGTTCTACTCTTTGAATTTCTTCAGTATATTCTAGCTCATCCTCCTCAAATTCTTCATCTGATTGCAAGAACTTGCGTTTTCTTTGTCGAAGAGGCAAAAACTGTTCATCTTCAATATAATCATCATCAATATCGACACAAGAAGTGCTTCTCCAAAACCATTTCTCTGCAGGATATGTTACATAATGCTCTGTATCTAGTTTCTCACATGCTGCCTGACTCTTAGCTAAATCACTTGCATCAAGTTTAATATTCATTTTTTCACGCTGCTGAGCTCTAAATTCTTCGATGCTTATTTGCGTATCAGCTTTAACCTCACAGCGTGCCTTTTTTATTGCCTCCTTCTGCTCTTTCACACGTCGAACTACTTCATCCCTTCCCAACCCACTTCGACCTGCTTTTATTTCAATTGGAATAGGTTCGACCCTCCCTTCACCTGATTTTCCAAGTCCTGCTCCAGGTTTATACCCCATTTTCTGTAACATAGCAAACCCCTTGCTTTCAGAGCTAATAGCAGTTTCAAGAGCTGTTGTCCTTGCAGTCCTTTCTAACTCTATTTTTGCTTTCTTTGAGAATGTCTCTCTTTGATTTTTTATCATTTCTTTGTGTTTCATCTCAAGAGCAACTTTTCTTCGTCTACTCTGGTCAGTTATCAATCCTGGTCGTAAAGCTTTTGACTCCTCACATTGTTTCAATAAGTCATCAGACATGTAGTCCAATTCCTCTTCAGAAGGCATCCTGAATAAAAACGAAACTTAATGATCAACTAATTTAAAGAGCAGTTAAATCAAATTCAGGTCACCTCACTTAAAATTACCAATCATTGATCAAGAAAATTAAAATAAATGGAACTAAACCAAGGTGAACCATGAAAATAGGGATATTTGTACAGTATTTGATTAGATTTTTTAATCTAATAGCCGAAAGTATCCCATGAATGATAAAAAAAAGGCCTCACTCAGTTGGAATAAATTTCAGTGTCAATTTTTTTTTCTCCGTCTCTCTTACTTACAATAATAATTTCCAACTGACTATTTGAAGTATCATGTCCCATTTTCCCAAACTGTAAGCCAGTAAACCGAAAAACAAGCATAATATGTCTAAACTCAAGCTTAAAAGTTGGCAGGGAGATAATTGGGGGACAGGGGCTGAACCTATTTAGTGACTCAATTAAATATGTTAAAAATGTATGCACACTTTTGATTACCATGGGTGAAACACGGCCATCTTTCTGCTAACAAGCTGGAGACAAAAGAAGCATAGGTATCTGAAAGGCCTGAGGTCTGCTTTTGGTTCTCCATACAGAAGTTATAATCACTTACAACTATATATATATATATATATATATATATATATATATATATATATATATATATATATATATATATATATATATATATATATATATATATATATATATATATATATATATATATATATATATATATATATATATATATATATATATATATATATATATATATATATATATATATATATATATATATATATATATATATATATATATATATATATATATATATATATATATATTCGTTTACCATTTCCAATAGTTTCAAACACAGATGTAGTTTATGATCATATTTGTTGTTATGATTATATAATTTTGTATGTTAATAATAAAAAAAAGAAAGTTTTTTTTTCAACTGAAAGCTTGAAGCAACATTAAAGCTAAAACAAACAGAATTACCCCCCCCCCCCCTGAAAATTTCTTTTGGAGGATTCTGCCTGGAAAATTTTCCTTAGTATACTTTCATTTGAAAAAAGGTCTTTTATTTAGTTTATTATTGTTTTTCAAGTGAAGCAGGAAATCCCTCTATGTGAAAAATTTCGCCCAGAAATCCCCCCCTCACAGAAAATGTCCCCATAGAGTCTTCCTTCTAATGCTAATTCCCCCATTGAGATTTCCCCTCCAGAAAATTCCCCCCCCCCCACGGAAAATCCCCAGAGAATTCAGATCCACTGAAAATTCTCCAGGACATATCTATGTGTAAAAATGAGTCACCAAAGATAAGGTAAGACAATTAAAAGAAATTTCATATATGAATTCTAGCCAATTCTCCCCATGTAAAATTCGTCAGGAAAGTACGAAAAAATGTCTGTATACTTCCCAATAACAAACACTATTTGCAAACAATGGGCCAATTCCACAGCTTCCAGCCCTTTCTCCCAGGCTCTGGGGGGTCATGTCATCCCCAAGATCACAGTAATTGGACCTTCCAACAATGCTGAACAAATGGCTGTCTTAAAATTTTGATTGGACAACAATGGAGAAAAAAAGGGTGATGGAGGGGGGGGGGCTATTTCCCTTCTAATCTTTTCAATCTTCAAAAGGGCGCTAGGAATTTCAATTTTCTTTCAAATTAGCCTTCTCCTGATGTTCAAGGACCATTAGTATGAAACCATCACCTAAGGGAAAAAAAAGTCTAACAGGCACCATGATCTTTCTTCTGGCAAAAAATAGAAAATACCATATTTTAGAAGATGGGTGCTTGAAACATCCACTGTAGGACTCTCTGATATGCTGAATCTAACGGTCGGATTTTCAATAGGATTCTCTGACTTTTGGGGTATGCTTCCCACTTTTTTAAATCCAGAAAATTTTTTCAGGATCATAGATTTTGATGGGTAAAATTAAATTTAATTAATTCTACATATTTGGAATCAGCATTACAAGATAATTCTTTTGATGTATCTTTGTATAACAGATTTTTTTTTAGTGTTGGTTACTATTGGACTGAGTTGCTTGCTACATGCAGTTTGTTAGCACAAACTGTTTGATAAACCTTATTATTAATACAATACAAATTGTCTAACACTCAATTCAGCCTAATTCTATCTTCTATTGGATTTTTGTGAGTTCACCTCAGTTAATGCTGTTAACTCAAGAACAAGCCTATTTCTCCCAAGGATTTTGCACCAATGATATACGGCATTATGATTAAATGATATAACTCAAAAATAATTAAGATTCTACTGGTACTACTACTAACAACTCACCACAGCACCAAGCCACCTGAAGCCACCACAGCTACGCATGCACATCCTCCATCCCAATCTATTCCAAGTCTCCCTTTTTACACCCTCCCAGGAAGTTCCCATTTCCTTTAAATCTTTTTTCATGATGTCCTCCCACCATAGACAAGGATTACCTGCTTTCTGTTTAGCCCTAGATAGTTGGCTGAAAAGGACAATCTTTGGCAATCTGTCATCCTTCATCTGCACAATGTGCCCTGGGCATCTCAACCTTTCTTTCATTATTATCCCTAGAAAGCAGGATTGAACTAGTTTTCATACAAGCTACTGTTTGGAATATGGTCAGTCAGCTGGGTACCCAGGAGAATCCTACCTTTAGTGACTTAGCCTTCTTAACATTAATTTCCACACTTATTCTAGCACTCTGAACTCGAAAAACCTCTAAAAGTTCATTGATTTTGCTCACACTTTCATCCAGGATACTTAAATCATCAGCACAATCAAATTCCAGGAGAGTTTTTCCTCCCCATTGCCTTTCCTGTGCTCCTTAAGACAAAGTCCATCAAAATGATCCATATAAAGGGGGACAGAACACAACCCTGCTTAACTCCTGATTTAATACAAACCAGCTGCTAACCTCGTTTCCTACTTTACCCATACCAGTGTTATTCTCATACATAGCACTAATCACTTTAATGTACTTGTCTGGTATATGTTTCAAGGATAAGACTGTTGCTGAAGCTCCTCTATCAACTGAATTGAGCACTTGCACATAATCCATAAAACTGAGGACCAAATGTGATTGACAACTCGGGCACTTCTTAATTACTAGCCTAAGAGTGAAAATCAACACATCTTCTACCTTTTCTAAAACTGCTCTGTTCTTCTCTTAGAACTTTGTCTACTCATCTCTCAGTCTAAAAAGTATTATATTACCAAGTAATTTGTTACCTACAGAGACCAAACTAATCCCTCAATAATTGCCACACTCACTCTTATCTCCTTTCTTATACAGTGGTTTAATTAAGGTTTTCCTAGAATTGTTAGGTACTTCCCCTTTTTCAAAATCATATTCATAATCTTTGGTGAGTAATTCCAATCCAACCTCAGAGCATCCATATTTAAGAAACTCATTTACCACACTATCAGCACCTTGAGCCTTATTCTTTTTTTATCCTTTTAGTACTGTTGCTAATTCTTCCTCACAATACAAATCTTCCTTCACATCCAAGGTATCAGTACTGTTGTTGCCTTTAATACTGCTACTAAGTCTTCTTCACAAAACAAATCTTCCTTCACATCCAAGGTATAACAAACTTTTACATCTTCCCCTATATACTTTGCTGCAACTCTATCTTGGTTTAGCACATTCTCAAAATGTTCTGCCTATCTTAATCACCTTAATCCCTCTGAGAGCTTTAAGGTCTTCCAGACCTGTAGTGTCTTTAACGCTTTCCTTATCACCAATTGTGGCCCTGTTCCTATCTTTAACTGGGACAAGTCTGGAGTAAATCACACATTTTGCACATATTTCACAAATACCTCAAATGGTGTTTGATACCCACTAAAATTGGTACTAAAGTGTTTTGAGCCAGCTGATTAGAAAGCTAGCACACACAATACAGAAGTTCACAGCAGGGTTGCCAACTACCAACATCTAAAAAGAGTGCAAATCAAGGTAAAAAACAGTGCATTTTACACAAAAAGTGTGCAAATTGGCAACTTGTGTCCCTTGGGTTAAACACACTTCTGACAAAGTTTCCGACTACTGATGTTTAAAGCAAATGAAAACTGACACCCGAAAAGAGTGATTTTCACTCCTCTGTATCCCTTTTGAGGTAAAAAGAGTGCATTTCACACAAAAAGTGTGCAAGTTGGCAACCCTGGTCCCCAATCACAGTAGACAAACTACATATTTCATAAATGGTAGACATTATAAAGCTTGTTGAATATAAAATATGACACTAAATGACAAAATGCCTTCTCAGAACATACCTAACCCCTTCCCAAGATAGAAAAAGTAGCTAAACTAGAATTTTACCACTAATTTTTATATCTGATTAGTTTTATAATAATTTTTTAACTTCAAATCAAAATCCAAAAACCATAGACAAGGTAAGAATCTACCTCTTGCAGCCCTATTAAAGGCTCAAAAAAGAATTTGGCCCACCAGCAATTATTGTATTACAAAAGAGCATAAAAAAGGCATTAAGTGACACATTTACTTTCTTCCTAGCTAAATTACATAAAAGTGTAACTTTATAGCCTATCAGTTTCCTATCCTAGGCTACCTTGTATAAATTTTTGTAAATCTAATTTTATCTGACTGTATTAGATAGGGCCATAATACAACCACAGTAGGATTAATTATCATAGCTAATTTCTATTCTATAATCCTACCATGAAATCTATACTTTCCAAGATAAAAAGAAAACAGCAAAATTCTAGTTAGCTACTTGCTGTTATCTTGGAAAGGGGTTACGTTTGGAAAATAAAAAATTCAATAATGAATCCAAGGCCAAAAACATAATCTGGGAAAGTAGGTTATTGTCAAGCTTTTATGTCAACCCTTTTTTTTATTCCTAAGTCTTAGAAACTTGCCTACTTGATGGGTATATGCCTATTGAAATTTTAACAAAACAACATTTTACTTTAATTTTCAGTGATCACTTTCTTTTTCTCTGGTTTTAGTCCTGAATAATTTAATTCCTGTTATTTGAGAAGAATTTTGAGCTGTGTTAATGAGTTCTTTCTAAATTTAGGAAATGTATTTGCAGATCTTTGAAACCTCATAAAATGGGATTGAGCAATGTTGTAAAGCTAAAAACAATTCTTTTATACTTGATTCAAGCAGAAGATCTGTTTTCAAGGTCTTGTTTTCATAACACAAAGATTTACAAAGGTCATCAAAGGCCACTGCCCTCTAGAGGGAAAAGGAGTAGAGGTAGGTACTTCAAAATACCTTCTCAGGACATATCTAACCCCTTTCCAAGATAGCAAAAAGTAGCTAAACAACAATGTTATCAAGTTCACCACTTTTTATTTCTGATTAGTTTTATAATATTTTTTTTTTTTTTACTTTGCATCAGAATTTAAAATCCATAGACAAGTCAAGAAGTTACCTCTTGCAGCCCCATTAAAGGCTCAGATAAATTTGCCCTTTAAAGGCTCAAATAATTTTTTTATCCTATTATATTACAAAAGAGCAAAAAAGGCATTAAGTGATGCATTTACTTTCTTCCTAGCTAAATTAAATAAAAGAGTAACTTCACCCAAAAAGTGAATAGGCTAAAGGATGGGCTGTTTCCTATCCTATGCTACCTTGTACATTTTTTAAATCTAATTTTATCCTACTGTATTAGATATCAAGGATACACTTGCAACAGGATTAATTATCATAGTTGAACAGTTAATGAAAAGGTGTATTTCCTCCTTTTCTTTATCAAGGCTAGTTTATGTCCTATAACCCAACCAGGAACTCTATACTTTCCAAAATAGAAAAAAAGTAGAATTTGAGTTTAGCTACTTGTTTCTTTCTTGGAAAGGGGTTAGGTTAAAAAAAAATGAGACTTTCAATAATGAATTCAGGGCCAAAAACATACTCTGGGAAGGTAGGCTATTGCCAAGCTTCTATGTCAACCATCTTCTGATTTTTGTAAATTTGCAGTTGGCAAATTTGCCTACTTAATGGGTATTGAAATTTTGACAAAATAATATCTTCCCTTAATTTTCAGTTATTACTTTCTTTTTCTCTGGTTTTAGTTCTGAAGAATGCAATTCTTGTTATTTAAGTAGAATTTTGGGTAAATTTGCTTTGGCCATACAATATAGCTAGGATGAAAGTGAAAATGTTATTTGTTAACTTTTTTATGCTCTTTTATATTTCAACAATTGCCTCTTGGGCTAATTGCATCTTTAGCCCTGAAAAGGGTCCCCAAAGGCATTTCATTTTTGTAACCACACAGAGAAGTTATCAATACTAGTTAAGGTTTTAAAAAGTGATTAAAACATCACTAGTTTATAAATTGGTTGCGCGCCATTGTGGTTGTGTCCTTGTGTCCCACCTGTGAATGTAGATAGATTTATATATGTGTTTCAAACTACGTAAAAATTTCGAATATACACGTTTCCAATTGCCAGCAATTGATCTGAAAATGTTTGACCAGAGTCATCGTTTTGCAATCGAACACGCATATTTGTAGTTAATTTTAATATTTTTACGTGTGGCCATAAATTAGAATTTTTCAGGCAAGCATTCATTTTGTCTGCAGTAGTTAAACTACGTAAAAATTGCGAATATACAACATTCTTGACTTTCCCATTGTCTGTGCATATACAAAGCCGTATGTACTAATAATGACGTCATATGCAAACGCTCTTTTTACAAACAAACAAACATGCATACACACAACTCGTTTTTATATAGATAGATAGATAGATAGATACAATACAAATTAACTGCGTGAAGCTTGCGAGTGTACAGCATTCTTCGCTGTCCAGTTGTCGCTGCATGTAAATGGATTGTCAGGTTTACCGACCCTCGAACATGCAGCGTACAATTGTCCATGGGAAAAACAATCAGTATTAAGATCTATACCACATTTTTCTAATGATTGACCTTGAGCTTTGTTAATGGTGATTGCAAATGCTAATCGAATTGGGAATTGCAATCTTTTAAATTGAAAAGGCAGATCCGTTGGAATCGTGGGAATGCGAGGAATAAGAACAGCCTCACCCTCAAAAGGCCCTGTCAAGATTGTGGCCTCAATTAGGTTTTCCATTGTTTTTTTTACGGCAAGTCGCGTGCCATTGCAAAGCTTTGGTGGGTTGATATTTCTTAAAAGTATTATTTGGTACGCCTATTTTTAGTTGTAGCACGTGTGGTGGAAACCCTGAAAGATCTATGGAATTTAAAAATTCAGATGGATAATTAACCGCTTCATTTGGTTCCAAAACTGTGTCGACTGACTTGTAAAGGACTGCCTGGTCTCGAATCTTGGTCAAAACAATATTGTTGATTTCGTGGACGTCTATATTTTTGGGTGCGAGAATCGCTCTTTCACTTAGCCATTTATTATTTTTATAATTTTTTGGAATATTCGGAAATACTTTTTCAATCAATTCATTTTTGGACGTCACTAAATTACAGAAATCAGCAGGTAGTTGTATACGTCCTGAAATTGAGTCTATGGTATCATAAATGTCTTTTTGTTCCGACGTTAACTTGGAAATGTTATTTTGTACATACGACAATAGATCACTCGTACTGTAACTTTGTTCACGATCCAATTCTACACATGTCGAAACAGCAGCGATACGGTTAGGTTAAGGCATTCCCAAATCCTGAAGAGGTTTGTTTGCCATACGTACGCACAAATCTTCTATAATAACTAAAGTGTAGTTATAAATTTCTGATGTAGAATCAAAAGTCATATCTGACGTCTCTAACTGTTTTCGATGGAGTATATCTTCGGACATTTTTGATTTATATTTTTCCCATAACTCTGTAGGAGCTGATGGAGAGCAAGTTGTTAAAATGATGCCAAACAATGCACGAATTTGACTTGGGGTTGACGTTTCGCACGCGTCATTGATGCAGTTATCCCAGTGTTGTTCATTCTCCAATAAATTCAGAGCTTGGCATGCACTACGGTAAGTGTCATGTCTAGTACCGTTTACAGTTCTCAAATACTCAAAGGATGTCGGACCGGGTACATTCACCAAAAGCAGGCGTAGAAAGAAGCATTCATGTTGATTGGGGTGAACGGTGTAGAGTCTTCCTATCGTGGTATCTTTGAAGATGGTAGGTTGGCCGTCGACTGACTGGCTTCACTATGAAATACATATCGCCGAACCTTTGTTTTTTTTACTAAAATCTGGTAGGCATTAATGACCTTATCCAAGTTAAAATCCCAAACCCAATCATCATCGCTATCATTTTCAGTTTTGATATGTTTTGACTCTCGCTGTCCAGGTGGATCTTCATCTAACTGCACGGTTTTGCGTTCTTTAGCCTCAAGCCTGTTTCCTTGCTGTTCTTTTGATTCCTCGGCACGCTTTCTTTTCTGACTTTCTCTATCAGCAGCAAGTTTTTTGGCATAGACTCTTTGAGCATCTTCATCGGCTTTTGCCATTGTAACTTCATCAGTCATTTTAAACTTAAACATTAATAGATTTCTACGTGAACATATATGTCTTAAATATCTTTAATGACGTCACCGTCATAGCAAAAATGACGACAACTAACTTCATGACGTCAGCCGACACAGAAACATGACGTCACCTGATCCACAGACAGACACACAGACAGACAACTTATTTTTATATATATAGATAGATAGAAGATATATATATGAATTAAAATCAACTTGGTGGACTGTGATGAAAGAGTTGAGAGCCATGACTAATTGGAGAAAAAGCCAAGACAGATAGTTTGAGTGACAGGTGACTCTGGCATAAGTTCTTTTCAGAATTGTATAAAAATGATATCATTTCACTTGTTGATAAGATAGTCTATCATCCATCCATCCTAGGGCAAAACTAAGGTAGTTAGTCAAGGAATATGGGTAATTCAAATAGTCTAGGAGTTTCTATGAGACATTTGAAGGCATTTAGAGATCCTAGATAAAAGGTTTTCAAAGTTTATGACTGACCATGTCCACAGGACTTTGAAGGCAACTGTGATTGTTCTTATTTTTTTTTTTTTTTTTTTTTAGCTTTGCCTACTGGGAAAACCCACTGGAATTGCGATGGGGATAACCAAGAATTTTGGGTTGATTCATGAGGGAGAATCCCTACTGGACTCACTGGCGAACAAGTGACCTAAGCCTAATAGGCCCACCCGCTTAGAGTCCAAGGCGAGCTACCGAATTTTAGGATTGATACATGACCGACATGTTCCCTGGACTTGCAGGCGAACGGAGAGATCTATAGTTTTCCTACTCTTTGGGTAATTGACGGAAGTAACTACGTCTCTCTATTAGACAGACCTAGCCTATACCAATTCAGGGTATATATTTGCACGTTAGTGAGTATATGTGTATGTATGTGTATATGTGTGTATGTGTATATGTATGTGTGTATGTATATGTATGTATATGTATGTATATATATATATATATATATATATATATATATATATGTATATATGTAAGTCCTATAGATAGGTAGGGTAGCTCCATAGGAGGCTTAGGCCAAGTAGGACCTTGTCCCAGTGGGGCCCATAATAGAAACTGGGAAACCCTCCCCTGGGGGTCATAATTTCAGGTGGAGGAGGAAGAAGGCCCCTCAAATGTACACTCAGCAGGGCCAACTGCCGTGTTCACGCGTCAGATGAGTTACAAACCTTCTCCCAGTAATGGGTTAAATTGCATGGTGAAGCAGAACACCATCGTGGGAGGATCCTCTATAGGAGGACAACTGCGGCAGGGCGTAAGATCCAGATTTATGGACAACGGCCTCTGTAAAGGGCTGCCTCGACCCTTTCGGGGTACCTGCAAGACTGGGAAACTTGCGGTCAATTTTTCCCACTTGAGGAGTGGCGCCCCTCGAGGAAATTATAGCCTAGTAAACAACACAGCACTCGTACGGGATTCTGATTATTGGATAATTTTCTGGGCTTGGTTTGTTTTGATGGGCGTTTTCGGGCTGAAAAACTTCTTCCTAGCTAATTTATCTACTATGGGCTGCCTCCCCGTAGTAGCATAATATTTGTAGGCATGAATATATAATGAGTCGGAGGTAATAGGCTTGGGACTGTCTGTGCAGGATTTCGACTCTTGTTGATAGAAGAGCATCGCCAAGTGCTGAAAACCATGTTGTGACCAAGATGGGCCCAGGATTGCACAAAGCCTCCAACTTACTGGAGGTCCCAGGGACTTCTTGCTGTCCGGTTCTAAGCCGGCTTAAGCGCTTCGGTGTAGACTTGAGAAGATATGTTGGTCCCCATCCTGCACTGGTATCCGGGATCACTGCTTTTCTTGAGGCCAAAATAATTTCAAAGATTTAAAGAACATGAAAATTGGAACTTGGAATGTTACGACGTTAAAAAATGACTATCGCATCGACATTTTGACTGACGAATTCAGACGGTTTGAACTGGATTTATTAGGAGTTTCAGAAACTCATATCCCAGGGGTAGGAAGCATGAAATTAGGTGACATAGAATTTGTTTACTCAGGAAGGAAGGATGGGGTACATAGACAGGGAGTAGGGCTCATGATGAATAAGGAAGCTGCTAAGTCTTGTTTAGGATGGGAAGGTATTAATAATAGAATACTAATTGCTCATTTTATGACTAAAAAGTTTAGGGTATCAGTTATAGTAGTATATGCCCCCATTGAACCAACTGATGGAGATACTAGTGACTCAGATGAATTTTACTTACAGTTACAGGAGCAAATAGACAGGGTACCAGGTAGAAATATGGTGTTTTTGCTAGGAGATTTTAATGCCCAGGTTGGTAGAAATAGGGATAGATGGTATCCTAGCCTAGGTAATTTTGGTGTAGGAAAAGAAAACAGTAATGGCTATAGGCTTTTGCAATTTTGTAGGTATAACAACCTAGTTATAACCAATACGGTGTTTGGTCACAAAATGGCCCATAAGTTGACATGGTATTCACGTGATGGTAAGACAGCAAACCTTATTGATTATGTTATTGTAAACAGAAGACTAGCAGGATCAATACAAGATACTAGGGTGTATAGGAGTGCCGTTATTGATGTTAAAAGTAAAGATCACCATCTAGTAGTGTCTAAGGTTAATTTAAAGCTGAAATTTCGGAAGAGTAACTCCCTCCCGGGAAGTTATGATGTTGGTAGACTTCAGGATGAAAATCTGAGAAAAAAATTCCAGGAACAGTTGAGTACTAAACTTGAGGGTTTAAAATTTGACAATGTGGAAGATGGATGGAATAATTTCAGAAAAACAATTTGTGAAGTTGCTGATGGTGTCCTAGGGAAGAGTGCTAAGACAGCAACTAGGAATATTAGTGAAAAAGCTTTAGGTTTAATAGAGAGTAGAAGGGGTTTGTATAAGAATTATCTGAGCGATAGGTCGTATGAAAACAAAAGGAATGTAAAGAAAGTGGAGAAAGCATTAAAATATGAACTAAGGAGATGTGAAATGGAGGCGATGGATAAAATTGCTGAGGATCTGGAAGATGCGGCTAGACGGCATAATAGTAAAATATTATACTGGCATGTTAATAAATTGAAAGGGAGTAGCCGATCCGGACTAGTCCCAGTTAAAGATAGAAATGGGGTCACAATTAGTGATAAGGAAAAAGTTAAAGAAAGATGGGTGGAACATTTTGAGAATGTGCTAAACCGAGATACAGTTGCAGGAAAAGATATAGATGAAAATGAAAAAGTTTGTGATACCTTGGATGTGAAGGAAGATTTGTTTAGTGAGGAAGAATTAGCGACAGTACTAGAAGGATTAAAAAATAATAAGGCCCCAGGTGCTGATAGTATGATTAATGAGTTCCTTAAATATGGTGGCTCTGAGGTTAGGAATAAGCTACTGAAGATTATGAACATGATTTTTGAAAAAGGGGAAGTACCCAATGATTTTAGGAAAACCTTAATTAAACCACTGTATAAGAAAGGTGACAAGAGTGAATGTCGGAATTATCGAGGCATTAGTCTGGTCTCTGTAGGTAGCAAATTACTGAGTAATATGATACTTTTTAGACTGAGACATGCTGTAGACAAAGTTTTAAGGGAAGAACAATGCGGTTTTAGAAAAGGTAGAGGATGTGTCGACCATGTTTTCACTCTTAGGTTAATAATTGAGAAGTCCCTTCGTTGTCAAACACCTTTGGTCCTTAGTTTTATCGATTATGAGCAAGCTTTCGATTCTGTTGATAGAACAGCGTTAACAAAGGTCTTATCGTTATATGGTATACCAGAAAAATACATTAAAGTGATTTGCGCTATGTACGAGAATAATACTGCTGCGGTTAAGGTAGGAAATGAGGTTAGCAACTGGTTTTGTATTAAATCAGGAGTTAAGCAGGGTTGTGTTCTATCCCCCTTTATATGGATCATTTTGATGGACTTCGTCTTAAGGAGCACAGGAAAGGCAATTGGAGACCATGGAATCAAATGGGGAGGAAGAACGCTCCTGGACTTAGATTATGCTGATGATTTAAGCATATTAGATGAAAGTGTGAGCAAAATGAATGAATTTTTAGAGGTTTTACGAGTTCAGGGTGCTAAAATAGGCTTGAAAATTAATGTTAAGAAGACTAAGTCACTAAGGTTAGGAATAAGTGAAGATGAACAGGTGACCTTAGGTAACGAAAAGATTGATCAGGTTGGGAGCTTCAGTTACCTTGGTAGTATTATTAGTAAAGATGGTGGGAGCAGTGAAGATGTTAAAAGTAGAATAGCTAAAGCTCAGGGTGTTTTTTCACAGTTAAAAAAAGTTTGGAAGAATAGAAAGATAAGCCTACAAACCAAGATTAGAATATTGGAAGCTACAGTGATGACAGTGGTCAAATATGGCTCTGAAGCATGGACACTCCGAAAAGCAGATGAAAATTTACTAGATGTTTTCCAGAGAAATTGCCTACGGATTGTTCTGGGTACCCGGCTGACTGACCGTATTTCAAACAGTAGGTTGTACGAAAAGTGTGGTTCAATCCCGCTTTCTGGGGCTATAATGAAAGAAAGGTTGAGATGGCTAGGCCACGTTCTACGGATGAAGGATGACAGATTACCGAAGATTGTCCTTTTTGGCCAACCATCTGGGGCTACACGGAAAGCAGGTCGTCCTTGTCTGGGTTGGGAGGATGTCATAAATAAGGATTTAAAGGAAATGGGAACTTCCTGGGAGGGTGTAAAGAGGGAGGCTTTAAATAGATTAGGTTGGAGGAGGAGCGTGCGTAGCTGTGTTGGCCTCAGGCGGCTTGGTGCTGCAGTGAGTTATTAGTAGTAGTAGTAGTAGTTTATAAATAAGTTGTTCTAGAGTAATACATTCCAAAAATACTTATTTATAACAATTAAAGGTAAAATTCTAGTTTAGTCACTTTTGGCTATCTTGGAAAGGGGTTAGGTTAGGAGAATGAAACTTTCAGGGGTGGGTCTACAGGCTAAAGTATATCCTGGGGAGGTATTTCAAAGTACCCACCTCCACTCCTTCTCTCTCTAGAGGGCCCTGAAAGTTGCCTACATGACAGGTCTACACCTATTAAAATTTTGACAAAACAACATTTTACCTTAATTTTCAATTACCAGTTGTGTTTTCTCTGCCTTTAGTTCTCAAAATGCAATTCCTGTTATTTGAGTAGAATTCTGAGCCATATCAATGTTTTTTTTTCAAAATTTAGGAAATGCATTTGCATATATTTAAAACATTATAAATTGGGATTGAGCCAAGTTATAAAGCTGAAAACAATTTTGTTATACTTCATTCAAGCAGAAGATCAAGGTTTCACTTTTATAAAACACATATTTCTATAGGTCATCAAGGGTCAGGACCCTCTAGAGGGAGAGGGGGTGGAGATAGGTACTTCAAAAGGTCAATGTTGGTATTACTGGAACAATTTTTGGGGTCTGGTCCAAATATTCTTGTATTTATACATATAGAATTGCAATCATTTCTGTTTGATTGATTGGAAATTTGAAATTGCTAACGTTTTAATTTTGTGATTCAAAACTTTCCCATCAACAATAAAGAATATATTCTAATCTATGGTATATACTTACACATTAGGTGAGGGTGGGGGTAAAGTTCATGGTACATTTATGATGGGCTATACAATTTAGCTAGGATCAAAGTGAAAACATCATTTGATGCTTTTTTATGCTCTTTCATAATCCATATTAAATATATATTGATCCCTTTAGGGACTCAAGATTTAACTAGCCCCAGAAGCAATTGTTGAATTATGAAAGAGCCTAAAAAAAGGCAACAAATGACATTTTCAATTTCATCCAAGCTAATTTAGGTCAATGTTGATATTACCTGAACAATTGTTCAGGTAATATGTTGATATTACTTGAATAATTGTTTTGGGTCCTGAAACTATTGTTAATAGATGTATTTTGACTTTTGAACATCTTTTCTCTCTTACAAAACTACTGCAAACTCACCATTATGGAGTTATTCCAGCCAAAATATTCTTGTATTTATACATATAGAATTGCAATCATTTCTGTTTTGATTGATTGGAAATTTGAAATTGCTAACGTTTTAAGACTGAAAATTGCTCTGTGGCTTTTAGAGACCATTTTTTGTCAGGTTAGATTGAGTTTGCAGTAGTTTTGCAAGAGAGAAAAGATGTTCAAAAAGTCAAAATGCATCTATTAACAATAGTTTCATGACCAAAAAAATTGTTCTGGTAATACCAAAATCGACCCTTCAAAATACCTTCCTGTGACATACTTTAGCCTTTAGACCCATCCCTGAAAGTTTCATTTTCCTAACCTAACCCCTTTCTGAGATAGCCAAAAGTCACTAAACTAAAATTTTGCCCAATTAAAGCCTCATTTAGACTGTTGCACCACTGAAATATAAACCATATTTCTACCATTTCAATTTAAGTGTGCATTTTCTAAATGCTGTCAACTAAAAATAGTACTGAATTTTGTGAAACAAAACTTGGCCACCAACAATAAAGAATTTATTTTAATCTAGAGTATATACTTACACATTAGGTGGGGGTAGGAGTAAAGTTCATGGTAAATTTATGATGGGCTATATAATTTAGCTAGGATCAAAGTGAAAACATCATTTGATGCTTTTTTATGCTCTTTCATAATCTATATTAAATATATTTTGATCCCTTTAGGGACTCAAAGATGTAACTAGCCCCAGAAGCAATTGTTGAATCATGAAAGAGAATTAAAAAAGGCAACAAATGACATTTTCAATTTCATCCTAGCTAATTTAGGTCAATGTTGATATTCCCTGAACAATTGTTATGGGTCATGAAACTATTGTTAATAGATGCATTTTGACTTTTTGAACATCTTTTCTCTCTTTTAAAACTACCAAAAACTCACAGTTATGGAGTTATTATATATTTGCACATTAGGGGGGGGGGGAGAGGTAAAGCATAGCATATATTAAATACAGCAATGGTTAGTTTACATATTTAATATATGCTATGCTTTACCCCACTCCCTTAATGTGCACATATATAGCCTAAATTTGTTTCTAAACTATTACAGAATTGTAATTTCAAATATCTGATTAACAAAACCAGAAATGATAGCAATTCTATATGTATAAATACAAGAATATTTGGGCTGGAATAACTCCATGATGGTGAGTTTGAGGTAGTTTTTCATGAGAGAAAAGATGTTCAAAAAGTCAAAATGTATCTATTAACAATAGTTTCATGACCCAAAACAATCATTCAGGTAATGTCAACATTGACCCTAATTTATATAGCCAGCTGCAAGCTTACCAAATTTTGAGCCATATCAATGGGTTTGTTCTAAATTTAGAAAATGTATTTGCAGATCTTTGAATGCTCTTAATTTCAATTTGAGCAAAGTTGTGAAGCTAAAATTTTTTTGGTAAAATTCTAGTTAATTGACTTCTAGCTATCTCAGAAAGGGTTTAGGTTAGGAAAATTAAACTTTCAGGGATGAATCTACAGACTAAAGTATGTCCTGGGAAGGTATTTTGAAGCAACTACCTCTACTCCTTCTCCCTCTAGAGGGTCCTGACCTTTGATGACCTTTAAAAATATGTGTGTTATAAAAGTGAAACCTTGCAAAATAGATCTTCTGCTTAATTGAAGTACAATAAGATTGTTTTCAGTTTCATAACTTTGCTCAATTCCATTTTATAAGATTTTACAGATATGCAAATACATTGCCTAAATTTTGAGAGAAAAAACATTGATATGGCTCAAAATTCTACTCAAATAACAGGAATATCATTTTCAGAACTAAAGGCAGAGAAAAAGCAACTAGTAACTGAAAATTAAAGTAAAATATTGTTCTGTCAAAATTTCAATAGGTATAGTCCTGTCATGTAGGCAAATTTCAGGGCCCTCTAGAGGGAGGAGTGGAGATGGGTACTTTAAAATACCTTCCTGAGACATACTTTAGCTTGTAGACCCATCCCTGGAAGTTTCATTTTCCTAGCTTAAACCCTTTCCGAGATAGCAGGAAGTCAATTAACTAGAATTTTACCATTTTTTTGTACCTCATTTAAGTAGAAGATCAATTTAGCATATATCACTGATCACTAGAGGGAGAAGGATCGGAGATGGGCACTTCAAAATAAATTCCTAGGGCATACTTTAGTCTGTAGATCCATGCCTGAAAGTTTCATTTTCCAAACTTGACCCCTTTCCGAGATAGCGAAAAGAAGCTAAACTAAAATCTTATCAGAAATCATAATCCAGAGTTTTTATCGAAAAAACATGGGAGCAAAGACATTAAAAGCTCTATTTACCCTTTATTAGCTCAAATGCCCAGAATTCCACTAATAAGCTTAAGAAAACTCTACTTCTTTTCTTAGGGTGCGTTTGTTTACTTGACCGATTACTAATCTAATTAATCCAAGCGTTTTTTGAGACACATATGACGTCAGAGGTTAGTCGGATTATCCCCTCAAACGCTCAGCATTACTTGTCCGTGGGCTGGCACTTTATAACCCCCAAATAAAAAGATTATTTGACGATTGTGACGTCAATGCTGTATATTTTTTTAAATGGATAAACATGTGAAATCGTTAAGTCTAGAGAAAAGACAAGGAAACTGTAAATAATAGAAATAATCTTAGCTTTTCAGTGACCCGTAAGTAATATTATGCATATTCCTTAGTATCTAAAGGGTTTCTGGTGTTCTAGGCCTGTCTTGCATAGGCTAAGCTTCATAAGGAGTCAGAAGAAAAGTTTTTTTTGTAATTAAAAAGGTTGATTCTTAGGGAGGCAGCTATCTCATTGGTGAGTTACTCAAATGTTATTATATCAAACAGGCCTAGTTTCTAAACCATCCTATAATTTTTAGTTGAAAAAAATTTAGAATGATTAGGCCAATACATATAGCCTCTTATATAGTCTATATTTGTTGAGATTGCTATTTAAACTGGATTTTTAAGATAAAGTAGGGGTAAAATCTTACTTTAGCTACTTTTGGCTATCTTTGAAAGAGGTTAGGCTAGGAAAATGAAACTTTCAGGGATGTGTCTACAGGCTAAAGTATGTCACAGGAAGGTATTTTGAAATACCTACTTCTACTTCTTTTCCCTCTAAAGGGTCCTGAAATTTTTGGGTGCCTTATTTTTTGGTTATCAGTTTGTTTTTCTCTGGCCTTAGACAACCCCTGTTGATTGAGCAGAACTTTAAGCCATAACACTGTTTTTTTTCTAATTCTAGAAATAATCTTTTATGCCACCTCATTATAGGTTAAATATATGGCTTATATTATTTATTCTCCATGAATTTTTGTTTTATTTGATTTCATTGATGTCAGTTGCTTTCTGTTTAAAATACATTTATTTTTTTACATCAAGCTTCTTCTTTTGTGAAAAAAATTGAACTGTTTTTCTTTTTATATAGGCCTATTGTATAAAATGTAAAGGAATACCTGGCCATTCATTTCACAGATTCAACTGAAAGTATTTGAGGCATCTTACATCAAAATTCATTTGACACATTTTAATGTTTTTTTTTAGATGACTAGGACACCATTAAAGTTTTGCATTTGCTTTGCTAAAAATTGTCTTAAAAAGTGCCAAGTTTAGAGAGTTATGTTAATATTTTTCTTGCTGATGAGTATAATTGTTTTTAAAATTCCTTCTGTTTAAAGCATTTTAGAGAGATTCTGAGCCAAGCATGGGTATATTGTTGTTACAAATGATTTTTCTCAAATGGGCTTTTGGAAAACAAGTAGAACATATAATTTCTCTTTTTTTATTATTTCAAGACCAGAATATCACAAAACTAAGCATTAATATTGCTGATTGTACCTTAAGTAAATACAATCCCTGATGGAGTTTTGTTGATACCTGTTTAAAAATTTATTTTTCTTAATGAAATACATATTGTTTGTGGGACAGCAATGAGCAATTATGACTTGAGTTGTTTTTTTTTTAATATTTTCTTTTTTCCAAATAATTTTTGTTCTCTGGTGACATTTGTGTTCCTTCCTAAGTGGCTGGCACTCTAGGTTGAGAATCCTTTATCCAAAGGGCACAGGTTTAATTTCTGGCATTAGCAGTTTATTTGGTTTGGGACAAAGGTCAGTGATGTAACTCTGTAAGTTCAGCCAGAATTGGCCCAAACTTAACAGGTTACCTAGAGAAATCTGGGGTCAGTAAGTAGGAAGGACATGCAAAAGCATAGGATGACTGGCCCCTAGCTTCCTATTGCACTTCCTGTCTAAAGGATTACCTGGTCCTTTACTAGGCTTCTGACTTAGCCATAGGAGCTTTCTTTTAAACCCATTAAATATAAGTACAAAGGAAGAAATGCCAGTAAGGTGGTCCTTCCTTTTCAATGAATTTTTGATGTACAGACAACAGTGTAGGTCATAAGAATTGGCTGGTGAATGTTTTGCAAGGTTTAAAAATTTAGGGCAATTGCTCAGGTTGGCAACTGAGCACAAAAGTAAAATTTTGTGAATGGTTTTTCTTTGTGAATGTTATATTTATGTCATGTTCAGAATTTTAAAGTTAATCTTCATTGTTTTGTTTTAATTTCCATGGCCCTAGGACTTTAGTGTATTAAAACCTACCTATGTCCATCCAATTTCTTTTAAACAGAGAGGAGTTCTATGTTTCCTAGCTTCATTAAATTTATATGCAATTTTGAGACCAGGGTTATAAAGTAGGTCAAAACTTGCAAGTGGAACTATGATATGACTAATTAATTTGTAAGAAATGTATATCAATTTAAAGATTTAAAAAATTATATAGAAAACAAACAAGACAAATAAATAAAAGTATCCCTTTACAACCATTTAATTAAGTGTAACAAATGTAGATCATCCCTAAGATTGAAATGAACAAAGCTTCAATTATGAATCTGTTTTCTTTAAACAGACTGAAGGGACAAACCTCCAAGCTATGACAAATTCACTCTCACTTTTGATCTTTTTCCTTTTCAATAGGAACTTTCTTCGGATTTTTTCAACCAAGTAAAAACAGCAGGGACATGATCAGGTATAAGTGACCTTCCACTAAGCCTACATACCCAGGGGAAAATTGTGCAGCTATACTAATAATTGGTAAATTTTTTGTTGTTCATATGTTTGATTTACAAATAAAGTGAACATACTCCTTGATGCCTTTTTATATTTTTTATAAACATAATAAGTGCTTCAAGTACAAGTTTTTGAGCTCTTGAAAATGACCAAAGTATACTCAAATAGTTTTTGGGTATAAGAAAGCTTAAAACATTGGTCTCAAACTTACTGTTTCATTATTAATCCATTTTTTACATGTTGTATAATCTATGAGCACTGATTTTCCACAATTAAGTTGGATTAATAAATTTTACAATATTATGCTGTATTTCTTCTTCTTTGATGCCAAATTTTCAATTAAGGTATGTGTTTTTGGTCATTTTTGACAAAATAATGTAATGTTTTTCACTGCCAAAATTTGTTAGGTTAAGTAAGGTCAAAAAGTGCTTAAACTTGAACTAGCAAAATAAGCAATTACTATATTTGTAAAGAACATACAAAAAGGCATCAAGTGGTATATTCACTTTATTTGTAAATCAAAATATGAACAACAAGAAATTCACCTCTAACATGCCTAATTTGCAAACATATAGCCCAAATTATATATTTCCAATGTTTTCTGCCACCTTTTACTTGTTTTTCCAGTTCTTGTTTTGCCACAGTTGCCTCAATTAACAGGTACTAGGGTTGAGGGATAGATTGGCAGAATCAATAGAAAATATGTAATTTCAGCTATAGATTTCCATATTAGGAGGGTTGGGGCTAAAGTAGAGCAGGGCTGCATGTAGAAAGCTATAATTATTATGTAAATTACAAAGAATCATCTTCTTTTAACAGGTTTTCTTCTATAGGTCCTTCTCTTGGCTTATACCACATTAAGCATTATATAACCAAAGAAGAATAAGTAGCAAAAAGCTATATATACATAAGCACATGTTATTTAACAATGACTTCTCTAGTGCTTAACTATGACCCCTTAGTAATATTAACAAGAAACAAGGGTAAAACTGGTGCAAACAGTATTACTGGCTTTCATATAAAGTGAATATACCACTTGATGCCTTCTTTTATGCTCTTTACAAATATAATAATTGCTTCTACTGCAAATTCAGATTTAAGCACTTTTTCACCTCTTGACCTCTTAAAAATGACCTATAAATGGAGTCATTACAAATCTGTAATAGTTTAGAAACAAATTTGGGCTATATATTTGCACATCAGGGGGGTGGGGGTAAAGCATAGCATATATTATATATGTAAACTAACCATTGCTGTTTTTTTTTTTTTTAATGTGTTTGTGCACATCAAATTTTAATGAAAAGAGAAATTACCAGTGCAACAGCACACACATAAAAAAATTCAAGCAATGGTTAGTTTACATATTTAATATATGCTACACTTTACCCCCATCCCCTGACGTGCAAATATATAGCCCAAATTTGTTTCTAAATTATTACAGATTTGTAATGACCCCATATATAGGTCATTTTTAAGAGGTCAAAAAGTGCTTAAATCTGAACTTGCGGTAGAAGCGATTATTATATTTGTAAACAGCATTAAAAAAGGCATCAAGTGGTATATTCACCTTATATGAAAGCCAGTAATACTGTTTGTACCAGTTTTACCCAATGGTAAAACTGGTGCAAACATAAATAGGTAACAGAAAAAGTGAAATTTAGTGTAAATGACAATCAGGAACTGGATACTGGATCAAGGGGGCCAAAAACAGGGCTATATAATTGGAGTTCAAAGAACGTGATGATTTTTTAGTGAAAAGAAAAACACTTCCCTGGCTAATTTAGGACTTTGAATTAATTAGCCTACCAAAATTTTCCTATCCTATGCAATTGAAATAGTTTTCCCTTTTCAGAGCATTAAGACAATTTATCACAATAAAAAATATCCAACACATCTTGAATGGAATGACTTAAAAAGGCAAATGACAACCACAATTTGAAATCTTACAATTAAACTTCTGGCCACACAAATTGTATTAGGCTACCCAGCTCTGAAATAATTGCTGAAGGTGTATTTGCCTGTAAAATTAAAAACAGGCCCAAAGTCCCAGCCTCTTCCTTGTCAGAACTTCACATATCATTAAAACAATAATTACACGTGACCAATGTTGTTATTATTTGCAATTAATCTTGCTGTTTTAACTGACACGTGGCCAGACAAGTATTTGTTGCTATCTTTTAGGGGTTAAACCTCGATTAGTAAAAATCCCATTGGACAAGTAAACAAACGCACATTGCTTTCACGGTGTGTTGCCACACTTAATAAAATTTTACTAAATTTAGCAAAAACGGACCCGAGCTAGTAAATTTAGTAAATCAAGGTCAAATTTTGTAAATTTTTGACTGTCTTTGAAATTAAGTAGGTTTCTTAGTAAATTTGCCAGAAATATGAAAAAAAAATGTTTTATGATTTTTGTACCAAGTTTCTTTCTGTTGGACAAAATTTGAACATTTTTATCTGACTGAATTAATATTTTTTATTCTATGGGTTAATTTTCAGTCCCTTCCGTCTCTTCATCAACATCAGTATATCGCACGAAGCTTTGAAAATCTGACAACCAGCCAATCTCGTTTTTATTGAGGAATCAAATTTGCAGTCAATAGTTTATTTTTAATGACAGTTTTGAATACAGTGATAGATATGTTCAAACCACAAGGGTGCACTGTCAGTTTTTGCTCAAAAGTGGTTAAAAACTGAACAAAGAAGGATGTACAGCACCCACTGGGGTGATAAGTCCTCATGGGGGAGGAAAATCTGACCCATGAAGCATTTTATGTTTTTTCAAATGGGTGGGCAGAAGCCACAAACTATTGAGTCCTCCAGACAAATTTTAACTGATTTTTCTAATGGCTGTTTCCTGCCAATGTAAGTAAAACATACACTAGGCCTGTTATTTTGATGTGCATGGAAAAAGGGTCCTAACATAGGGTATCAAAATAGCCTATAGTGAAGGTGCCACTTGATAAAAGTTTTCTTATTTTCAGATCCTCTGTCGTCATGGCACGTTTGTTTTATGAAATCTGAAAGCGGTTCCCAGTCATATTGAACCTGTTGATTGCAATTATTCTTAGGAATAGGTAGCTCCAAGGGGGGTTTGACCCTTAAAAATGACTTGAATGGTTAGAAAATACTACCTGGAGAGTTTTCTATACATTTTTTTTCAGGTTTGCAATGCTACCTGTTACATGGCTCTTGCAAGGCATGCAGTTTTAAGAAGAAAAAGAAATTATTGACAATAAATAATAAGTTTTTGACTTATTGCACAATAATTCGTATGGGAAACATTTATTATATACTCAAAGAAAAGGTGCCTCACCTGTTAACCTTAGGCTGTTCTGGTCACTCCTTGGCACTGTGCTCTTCTCACGCTTCAAAACTCTTATCTGAAAGCGTGGAAGGCTTTATTAGAGACCTATTCAACTATATTGGTTTTATTACAAAACCGGTCAAGGAGTATGAACAGTTTCAAGAGCTTACACATGTTGCCAAAGACAGGCTGCTGTCCATCAGTGCAACACGATGACTGTCTCTTGAAGCAGCGGTTTACAGGATTTTAGATCAGTCGAGCGCCTTGGTTTTGTTTCCGCGTAACCAATCTAACAACGCTGACACTGATAGTGCTAGTCGAGAGAAGGCACAGTCGATTTACATTTTGTTTTCTGTCTTTCACACTGAAGAAGAACGATGTGCTCAATCTTTAGTTTCAGAGCAGAGCAGTTCGGATTCACAGTATTCTGAATAGCACCAAAACTATATTTACCTCGCTATTGAAGCGCTTTGTGAAGCCCAGTGTGATAGAAAGGACTGCACATGAAGAAGCTTTGGAAACTCTTCCTGGAAGATCAGACATTGCAGAGCATAGGTTTTCCTCTGAGAGAATTGAAGCACGGGCAAAACACTGGGTGTCATTTATTACAGTTGTTTTTTGCTGAAACTTGCAGAATTCTGAAAAAAATTGCAGGTCATATTATGTAGAGCTTTGCAGGCAGATCGCCAAGAGGTTTGACAAAGAAAATGAAACGCTCAAGAACCTCGAGTGCAACAATCCTGTTGTTGCTTTGAGTGGTTCAGTCAGAACACTGATACTACTCATGGTTCGATTACCAAATTGGTTGGGAAATACTGATAAGAAACTAAAGGGAAAGAGACATTCTTGATGTGCAGTGGTCAGAATTAGAGTCTAGGACAGACTTTGCGAAAAATAGACTTGGTGACTGGACATATCGTGTTCCAGGCTCTGCGGTGGAGATGAAGACAACAATTTTAAATTGTCAAAGCTTGCATTATGGTTAGTTTGCAAAACAAGATGCGGTAAAGTGGGCAAATTTTGAAAAAAAAACCGGAAAAGCGTGGGAAAAGCTGAATGAACTGAAATACCGGCTGAACCCTGTTGATAGTGATGTTAATTCAGCATACTACCCAGTAGGTGTATCCACTTTAAGGACTCACTTCGTTGACCTTAAGTGCCATGCAAAGGGAATTAAATACAAAACAGAGATGAGAAGAATATTGTCACCAGACAGAACGCTAGAGGATAATGGAATGTTGTAGTCCTATACAGTTAACATATATCTATATGTTCCTTTTTCAGCAATTCTGGTTGAATATAATTGGCTTAGGATTACTGCCCGCATATTTGATTCTTTACAGGTAGTTATTTATATTCGCTATTATTATTATATGTGATTTCTTTGAGGAAATAGGGATCCAAGCAAAGAAATGCGCAGTGTTGGGCGTTGATTGAGCGAGCAATATGGTTGGCATTCATAATTTTTTATATACACGACTCTGTTAAAAGATGGGAAACCCAGATCTTGTGCTATTTAAATGTATTTGCTAATCCCTTCATCTTTGTATATGAAAAGTTGGATTAGAGATACTGTCATCTTTTTACTATATGCTTCTGCACCAGAAAGTTTACGCCCTACTAAGTTAGGGAGATAAAATTGGAACATTGTACAGCTCTCGTCCACTCGCTGTCTTTCATGAAATAGAGCGGTAGAAAAGATGCTAAGTTCTTATCTTTAACTATCCTCACATTTTGAGCGAGCAAGTATCACTGAACGATTTTACACGGCCGATTTACAGTCCTGAACGGCATGCACGAAGATGAAGCAAATAAGCAATACTTGCGATTTTTGAAGCTGATTCTAAGCAAATTTCAGAAAAACAACTTGGTTTTTCAAAACACTTCAGCTAAAAATTTCATCTTCTACAAGAAGTCAAACTTTTTATCCTCATCTTATTGAGACGAATCTTGCATTAAAACGGCGTCTCAATCAATTTCAGTCTAGAAGCTTGCCTTGATTAAATTTATCTGCCTATCGCTGAAGTTGATTTTGGATTTAAATTCTAAACTACCCTTAACAACTCATCAAAGTCGAGTTTGGGAAAAGACATGATTCTGCAAAGGTGCCATTGCCTTCTGAAAGTCGTGGCTTCCGAGACGCTGCAAAAATTTCTCCATAACCTCACGATCTTAAAAAAATATTAAAGTCTTATCTCCTCAAATTTGTCCGAATGCTGCTGTGAGGCTACGCTTTCAACAGCTGCCACTTTCTCTTCTTGAAGATCGTGACCTTGGTGAACTGGAAAATCAGTGTCGAAACTTGCTTCAGATGGAACGGGTGGAAGTATTCCAAGGCAAGATCCTAGTAAACACAGAATCATTCTGGTTTGGCTTTAGCAACTACAAAGACATGCTGAATTGCAGGTCTTTATTCCACAAGACTCAATAAGCTCTCTTAGTCCTAAGCTTATCGATCATTAACACCTTCGTCAAAAAAGTGTTTTCTGTTATAAATGTTGTCAAGCACAGAATTTGAAACACGATGCATCTGAAATGCTTAATTCTATCATGACTATCTGACTTTGGCAGAAATGCCAGGGAAAGGGCTGCAGGGACCTTGATGCTGCACCCGCTCTGCTGAACAGACTTACGAATGACATGTATAATGACATTAAAAAACAACCGACAAGAATAAAAATGAAGACGAAATTCTCAAGAAAACTTTGGGTGATATGGAAAAAAGATTGCCGTTTCCTAGAAGTTAAATTTATATCTTGTTTTTTTTTTTTTTTGCCTAACTTTGGTAAAGATTTTGAATGCTAGTCAAAGATAAATATCATAGTTGATTAAAAAATGTACAAAGCTGATTCAAAGTTTATTAAAAGGAAAACACAAATAAAATAACAAACGGTTCCGTTAAAGGACCTTGCCATGCCAAAAAAAACTTTTGTCTCATATGTATATCTTTGGCTTCTTGTTCGTGACCATGAAAAAACCTCAGAATATTGCCTTTGGCCAGCAATTTTAAAAATAGTTTCAATTGTAACAGCCAGTCTAATTTCTTATCTTTTACCCAGTTTTTATTGTTGTTCTAATTTATACTCTAAAAGTTCGAAAATATTTCGTTGTCGTAAATAATTCAGTAACTAATCGTAACTCAGTTTGAGAATTTACATCTGATTGAAGCTTAGAATTGCAAATTCACAAAAACATTGCATAAGGAAGAAGAATTTGGCGTCATTTACCTAAATAACATTTTGGAGAGGGGACCTTCAAGGTTTATGCTTCTCTTTTGTTCTTCAAATATTTCTTTTTTGTTCACCATCAGAAAATCCCATCCAATAGTTATCTTTGTCAGTTGTACATTCAACTTCCTCGTTGTGTATAATTTAATCTGTATTGTAAAATCCCCGTCCAGAGTACGTATATCTTTTTTTAGTCGTTTAATCACAACTCCCAGGGTTAATAGGAAATTATTTTGTATACTATTCAAAAAAAAATGTAAACTACCACTTTAGATAATCACAAGTTTTTTTTAGATATATTCTCTAGTTCTCGCTTTTATTTAATTCTCTGGTGTACCAGAGAACTGATAAAAATATCCTTCTTGTCAACCTAGAGAATGAGCGCAGAAAATTTTGACGACAAAAGTGCATGTAAGCTGTTGAAGAATGCTTTCGTGCTTCAGATTTTGGAATTTGGTGCGGAAATCAGTCAAAGAAGCCTGAATTTTGCCAATTCTCAGTTCAAGCTTTATGAAAGGCAAAATGCAAACAAATCGCTTCCATCTGGTAACAATGTATCTGACTTAGTCATTTTTATAATTTTTTTTCTACTCAGGCCTGCACTACCAAATATTTCTAGAGTTTCTAAGCCAAAACTGCTAGAATTTCGATCTCCAACCAAGAAATATGCAGCGAAAATGCATCGATGGTGCACTTTCGCTTTCCTTGCTTCGTAATCTCACGTCAGGTAGTTGGCCCCTCTGTATACCATCACCCACTTTGCGCATAATTTTTGTGAGCTGCACAAAATCCAAAGCGCAACTTACAAAATCCAATGCGCAATCAGCTCAGAAAGCGCAAATGCGTCCCATCTGGCCAAACTAGCCTTACCCCTGGTTCCCACTGCTGTGATTCGCGCAAAATCCTGTGACATGCGACAAATGACACAAATCGTGCGACAAACGACGCAAAACCATCCGTTTTGCTGCAATGTCGGATGTGTTGAATAATTTCAACTCATACGACAAATCGCTCCTTAAATATTCTCCTTAGCATATTTTCGTTTGAAAAATAATTTCAGTTCTAATCATTTTCCGATCACTTCGGAAATTCCCCTTTCGTCGAAATTTTCCCTCAGAAATCCAAGCCTGCTGAAATTTTTCCGAGAAATATCTACACACAAAATTGAGTTGGCAAAGAGAAAATATGACAAATAAAAAGAATTTTGTATAAGAAGCCTGTCCAATCCCCCCAGTGTAGTTTCTCCTAGGATATACCCCCGGAAATTTCCCTCCCCAGAGACAATTCTTCCCAAGAACCCCATCCTAATTTCAAAATAAACCCCCTCCAGTCGTAAAATGCCTTTATACTTCCCAATAACAAATATTATACGTAAAAATTGGGCAGATTTTACAACCTAAAGAACTATCCTCAGGGGCTGTAGGGGACTTGCTATCACCAAAGGCATGGTTTTTGGACCTTCAACAATGCCGAATAGAATGGCTATCTCAAAACCTTGATCGGACGATTGGGGAAAAAGGGGCGTAGGAGGAAGGCTAGTTGCCCTTCAATCTTTTTGGTCACTTGAAAGGAACACTAAAACTTTTAATTTACGTTCGAAAGAGCCCCTCTCCGTATATCTTAGAATCATTTGGTCGACATTATAACCACTGGAAAAAAAAGAAACAAAAATACAAATACGCATCCATGATGTTTCTTTTGGCAGAAAAAAGAAGAAAAAACAGAATTCCACATTTTTAAGAAAGGAGCTTGAAACTTCTACAGTTTGGTTTTCACATTAGTTCAATCTTAAGATTCTCATTAGATTTTTATCACATAAGATTTTAAATTTTATCACATTAGATTCACATTAGATTTTTATTAAGATTCTTTAAATTTTAAGGGCGTTTTCTCCCATTTTCAAAAATCTAAAATTAGTCTTAATGAATCGCAATGATTTGGAATCAGAATAATATGCCAATTCTTTTGATGTATCTATGCATGTCAAAATTCCGTTTTTCAAAGTTTCGGGCACTATTGAGCCGAGTCACTTCTTGCTTATAATTTGTTACCACAAACTGTCTGAAAGTAAATGTTTTCGAAGACCACACTGCCTTTCCATGACGTATAAATAACAATTTTATTGTGAAAATACTCCCAATAAAATTGATCGCTTATTGTTTATCGAACTTACTACTTTCGCATTGGTTTGACCTATTTAATTTTTCATCTTTATTCGCCAAAGTTCAAGAGTCTGCAACAAAATAAGAAAAACATGGGCTTGGCTACTAGAATTCAAGAGCATTGAAACTTTTTTATTACAAGAAACCCAAAACAACCAGGTAGATTCTCCTTAAGATACTTTCATTTAAAAAAGACCAATTTCTAATCGTTTCTCCAATTATTCCAATTATAAAAAGAAAGTAAGACAAAAAAATCGTATTGGAACTCAAATCCCCTCCAGTGTAAAATTTTCCCGTGGAAAGTTCAGCCCTCCCCCAAAATTCCTTCCCATGAAAACTCATCCCAAGCACAATATCCCTTCCCCCAGAAATTGTCTGTATAGTTCCCAATAACAAATACAATTCGTAGATAATGGGCAAATTTTATACCTTAGACCTGTTTTTAGGGCTAAGGAGAGTCATGTTATGTCCAAAGGCATAGTTTTTGGACCTTTCAACAATGCTGAACAAAATGGCTTTCTTAAAATTTGGCATTGGTTCTAGGGTTCAAGAATATACTGTCAACTTACGGCTTACTAGAAATATTCTAAACTTAGAATCGTTTATCTGAGCAGAAGTTTTCACCTGCATTAAAAAAAAAGATCGAAGGTATTCTTCCTTTAGTTCTTAGCGTGCAAAATTCGGAGCAAATTGAAACCGTCGCTGCCCTTTCAATACTATCATAGATTCTAGCAGTTCAAACCTTTTGTTAATACATGGCATTGTGAGGTCGTTTTATGAAAGAAGAAAAAGTTTAGGGAAAAACAGACTTAGTAATCCTCTACCAATTCCAAATATTATACCGCTTCACGGCATATTGAATCACTTGAAAGACGGAAGTTGATGGTCCTTAATCCAAGATTTTAAAAAAACCATTACGAATTTCAATTAATGACTTAAACGATCTTATCCCCCCCCCCTCAATAGCTCTCTCTTCACGCTGAAGTTTCTTAGCACTTTAAAAAGTTTCTTATCATAGGCAGCGCCATAGTGCTGCCTGCGTAAACGGCGATGTGTGCAACAGTGATGTTCTTTTTTTGTTAGACCCGGGCAGTTCGTGAAGAAGTTATCGTAGAGACTTCGAAAGGGGGTCATCCAATTGGGAATTGAAAAGTCAGTCGAAAATGATTGAAGGGCAACCAGCCATCCTCCTACACCCATCATTTCCCCAAACACATCCATTCGAAATTTTGAGATAAATATTTTATTCAACATAGTTGAAAGACCAGGAAATTATGTTTTTAGGGATTGAAATCCCCCACTCCTCACAACAACGGTTGTAAGTTATGTCCTGGAGGCCTATAAGGCTTTTATAGAAAGGGTGGGCGTATAAACTTCGGAGGGGGCTCATTGGAATGGTAATCATAAGTTCTAGAACCCTTTTTAAGATTCAAAGTGATCACAGGGAAGACCCCCCTGCCGCACATGTCATATTTTCCTGAAATACATCGGATAACTGAGATCACATAACAAGACCTTTGGGGTTGGCACAACCCCCTCAGAGTCTAGGGGCAAGGGTGGCTAGTTATGCTTTGGGGGCATATAATTTTCTTTTATGGAAGAAGTGGTCTTGTGAACTTTAAAGGAAGCTCATTTAATTAGAAATGTATAGTTCTAGTTCCCTTTATAGTGTCAAAAGTGATAGGGGACAACTAACCCCCTTCCTCCCTGAAATTCTCTTTTCCCCAAACGCATCCGATCGAAATTGTGATATAGCCGTTTTCTTAACAATAGTTCAAAGAGCATATAGCAATGTCTTCGTAGTGGAAACAACCCCCCGGAGCCAGGGGCAATGGTTGTAAGTTTTGGCCCGGATAATTTAAGCTTTTTGTGGAAAGGATGGTCGCATAAACTTTGGATCGGATTTGGTCGCATAAACTTTGGATTAGAAATCGGAAGTTCTAAAGTTCTTTTTAAAAGCCAAAAGTGAATGGAGGTCAACCATTCTCCCCAAGCATATCCGTCCCCAAAACACATTGGTTCAAAATTTTAAGAGAGCTACTTTGTTCTGCATTGTTGAAAGATCCAGTAATTATGCCTTTGGGGACATCAACCTTCCCACTGTCTTCAAGGAGATTTCGTTTATTGTTTACATATAGTATATCTTAGTGAGAAAGGTATTTATTGTGAACTTCACTTTCCAAAAAGACCAAGGGCATTTAGGTGACCCCTTCAGAGAACATTGAACTAAATAAAAAAGAAAGTATCACTGCTACATTTACTACTACTACTACTACTAGTTCTATTGCAACTACTTGTAAGGCTAACAGAACTGAGATGAAAATTCCAAGAAGTATATGAAGAATCAGTTTATCAAAAGGACATTTCAGCAATGTCATAGCACTGACTAGTTGTATTAAGTTGAAACTTCCAGGACTTGATGAGAGGGATGCTCAATTGACCAAAAGGCATTACGTTAATACTAGTGCTACTTCTAAGACTACTGCTATTACAATTAATACTTCTACTAGTAATACCAATACTACTATTGTGACTACTATTACAACTATGCCTAAGAGTATGAAAGTGAAATTTTCAAGGATTTTCTTCTTTTTTGGGGGGAGGGGGAAGGAGATGGGAACTTAATCATTACGCATATACAGGTTGTCAAAAGGGCGTAACAGCAATATCTTAGCAACAGTTTGGTGGGTGAAGTTGAAACTAACAGGGATTGTTGTGGGGAATGTTGAACTAACCAAAAGAAATATTTGCATCCTAATGCTACTGCTTCTACTCTGGGGAATATCTAAAGCAAAATTTTGGGGGAGGTCCACTGTGAAAAGGGCACCAAAGAGCAAAATCTTGGGAGGAATCCAATGTGATGAAAGTGCCAATTATTGACCAAATTGACAAATTTATTCTAAAAAAGTGAAAAAAACAAGGAATGAGGGTGCCGGAAAAAATCTTGGGTGGGGGCGTTGTCTCCCCCCTGGATCCACCACTGCTTGCACTCATGCTACTTCTGCTACTGCTAAAAAAGCTAAGGCTAATACTGTTAGTTCTACTGCTATTGCTACTGCTACTGTTATTAAAACTGAGAGCATTAAAGTGAAAAATTTGAAATGTATTGAAACTGTATGGAACTAAACTGAATCCTAACATGCCTCCACAAGTTGTCAAGAGGACATATCAGAAATGCTTCAGAAACGGTTGATTGTATTAAGTGAAAACTTTCGGTGTGTGTTGAATAAACCGGAGGTGCTATGCGCATGCTGCTACTATTGCTAGTACGTAAGCTAAGAGTATTAAGATGAAGCTCTTAAGGAATATTTAAGGCGGATGATGAACTAAATCAAAATAAACTATGAGCATGCCAATTTTCAAAAAGGTGACAAAGCGGTATTTAAAGAACAGCATGCATTATAAGTTAGACCTTTAAAGGTAAGTTGTGGCCGATTTTGAGCCAGCCAAAAGGCATTATGGTATGTGCATACTATTAATGCTTCCACTACAGTTACTGTAATTTTAGGGAATGCATAGGGAGACTATCAATTAAGGGAAAAACTATATACATGCAGGTTTTCAAAAGGGCATGTAAACAAAATCATAAGGACATGTAATATAGGGTGTCGCTCTATAATAGCTTGAAATATCATTGAAAATTTTGAAGGAGTTAATTCAATTCATATTTGAAAGTTCTAGGGACCCTTTTAAGCGCAAAAAAAGATTAGAGGGCCTGCAGACCCTCTATCAAGCTCATTCATTTTACAGTAGTTAGGGGGTTTCGGTTTTAAGCGGGGCCCTATATCTTCGAATCCCGATTCTGACACTTTTTTTAAAAACTTCTTCAAGATGCAAGTACTTTACGTAATAGGGGGTGTTTTCTCCAAGATGCAGGCGTTTGCCACGTAATATGGATTTTTTTATTTTATTGTTACGTAATCTCGCATGACTTGTTAGATTTATTTAGGATGATGTAATCTAGAGACCCCCCGTTTGTAACTGAGGACGATACACAAGTGGATGTTACGTAATGGCGACGCACATGTAAGTGTTACGTAATGACAGCGCGTGCGTGGGATGTTACGTAATACTTTACGATATTTTTTCTTCAAGATTTTATTTTCTTTGAGGATTATTTTTCTTCAAGGTGTTTTTTTTTTCTTCAATATTTTTTCTCTTGGAGATTTTCTTTTCTTCGAGACGTCTTTTTAGGGGACCTTTATAACCCAAAGATTTTTTCCGCTTTTGGAATCGAATGTAAGGCCCCAATGGAGCGACGCCTTGGACATCTGAACCAGCAAACTAATCAATCAATCGATAAATCAATTTATTCAACCAATAAATTTTATGACAAAAACACTTCAATATAGACTCCCCCGTAAGGCTCTAAGGCCACGAAACTATTCCTATTATTTTGATTTGGAGAATACTTTCTAGTAGAAATGATTTGCTAAAGCTCTGGACACCGTGTTTCCAATCCGTTCCCCTCGAGAGCGCCCAAGTATTCCAATGCTCTTGATTATTGGTCTATTGGACACACCTGTTTGTTAACATTCTGGGATTCTTCAGAGTTGTTCTTAGCATTTTTAGTAATAGAGTCTTTTACTCTATTAGAACTTGAATGCACTATCAGAGGTGAATATGGTACACCAATATGGTACACCTTCACACACGATCAAAAGTCTATCTTTTCCTCTTTAGTGCACATAATTTTACAGTTACATTAGAGGAAATCTTGAACGAGCATTCCTATGTACATAGGCCACAAGATGCATAAATTGCATTAGTGAAATATATTGAAGATTTATCCTGGAACAAGGAATCTAAAGGACAAAGACTTTTCATGGTAAATACATGTTTTATTGATAAACAAATTTAAAAACATTATTAAAATACATTATTTTTAGGGTACTGGTGGGGATTTCACAGGTGGGAATTTCGCCCCGTCATCATCACGGGCATTTTCTGATATTTTAATGCCCCCCCCCCCAAGATTTTTTTATTGGAACAGAGGGAATATACCATTTCATTATTATATCGTGACTCTCGATGGCAATTCCCAGAATGTGACACTAAATGGCTTGATGGCACCCTCTGGCGTGCATTTTCACACCTAAGGCATTTATTTACAAAAACATCCATTTACACTAGAATCGATCATTTAAACTTCAAACAAAATTCCCAATAGCGTTTCTTCTGAGGACTCCAAGTAACTGACGCCAGCATGGCACAACGTGCCCTCGATGGTACCCTCTGGAATCCGTTATAATCACTTGAGCATTTTCTGAAGTTTGAACATCCCGATAGATATTTTTATTTGAACAATGGGAACATAGCACTTCATTATTATATCATGATACTTTATGGTAATTCCCAGCCTGTGACAATAAATGGCTTGCATAGGGCACCCTCTGGCGTGCATTATCGCAACTAAGGCATTTTCCTACAAAAATATCTGTATACACTAGAATCGGTCAATTAAACTCTGGAGAATTCCCGAAGGCGTTTCTTCTGATGGCTCCTGGCAACTCAAGCCTCTGGTACCCGTCATCATCACTTGAGCGTTTTCTGACGTTTGAATATCTCGATATATACTTTTTATCTGAACAATGGGAACATAGCATTTCATTATTATACCGTAAGACTCTATGGCAATACCCAGCCTGTGACACTCAATGACTGGCATTTTTCGGACATTTTTCAGCAAAAATATCAGAATACTCTAGAATCGATCATTTAAACTTAAAGAAAAATTCTCAATAGCGTTTCTTCTGATGACTCCTGTCAATTCAATCCAGCGTGGCACAACATGGCCCCCCTATGACTCTCTCTGGTACCCGTAATCTGCACTTGAGTGTTTTCTGACTTTTGAATATCCTGATAGATATTTTTTTTTAATTTGAACAATGGGAACATAGCATTTCATTTTTATATCGTGATAATCTATGACAGTTCCTAGCCTGTGACACTCAATGGCTGGCATATGGCGCCTATTAACATTCCTACTTCTGACAGTCCTTGTACACTCACTTCCAGTTCCACTTTCCTCACTTCTGACACCGATTCCACACTTTCGATTCCGTCAGTTCTGGAGCCGCCATTTCTGCATCGGATTCCACTTTTCCAATTCCACTACGACTTCCGTTGGTTCAATGATTTTTTATGCGGTTGGCCCTGTGGTAATCTACGGTTGGTCATTGACATTAGCTAGTTTATTGTACTTTTTAAACAGTACTATTTGTATGTTCAAAGGATAAACACTTATATCTTATTTTTATAAGGTGAGTATGGAATATTTCGATTAAATGTGTGTTAATGATAAGGTTATCAGAAGGCGCCATCGAGGGGCCGCGTTGTGCCACGCTGGCTTTATTTGCCAGGAGTGATCAGAAGAAACACTATTGGGAATTTTCCTTTAAATTTAAATGATTGATTCTAGTATATACGGATATTATTGCAGAAAAATGCCTTAGGTGTAAAAATGCACGCCAAAGGATGACATATGTCAGCCATTAGTGTCACAGGCTGGAAATTGCCAATGAGTATCACGATATAAAAACAAAATGTTATGTTCCTGTTGTTCAATTAAAAAATATCTATAAGGATTGTCAAACGGCAGAAAACCCTCAATTGATGATGATGCGTAGAATAGGGTGCCATCAGGGGGGCAACGTTGTGCCACGCTGGCGTCAATTGCTAGGAGTCATAAGAAGAAACGCTACTGGGAATTTTCCTTTAAGTTTGAATGATCAATTCTAGTGTAAACAGATATTTTTGTAAGAAAACGCCTGAAAAGGCTTTAGGTGTGATAATACACACCAGAGGGTGCCATATGCCAGCCACTGTCACAGGCTAGGAATTGCCGTAGAGTGTCACAATATAATAGTGAAACGGTTTGTTCCCGCTGCTCAAACAAAAAATATCTATCGAAGTATTCAAACGTCAGAAAACGCTTCAGTGATGATGACAGGGGGGGGGGGGAAATAACCCCTCCCCACCTGTATAATATTGATTTCAGTGCCCTAAGAATAATCTGCTTTAATAATTTTGTAAATTTGTGTATTAATAAAACCTGTATGTACAATGAAGTCTTTGTCCTTTAGATTCCTTGTTCCAGGATGAATCTTTAGTATATCTTACTAATGCAGTTTATCCATCTTGTACCGTGTGTACATAGGTATACTGGTTCAAGATTGCCTTTAATATAACCGATAAATTTTGCGTAGCGAAGAGGAAAAGATAGACTTTTGATCATATGTGAAGGAGTACCATATTCTAGTAATGAGAATACTCTTGGTTTTATTTCACATCTCATAGCGTATTAAGTTCCAATAGAGTAAAAGACTTTATTAATAAAAAATGCTAAGAACAATCTAAGGTACTCCCTAATAATACCCTGTAAATCATTGCTTAATATATAGGTGTGTCTAATAGACCAATAATCAGTACCATTTGGATACTTGCAAGTTCTCGAGGGGAATGGATTGGAAGCACGCGATCCGTAGCATTAGCGAATCATTTCCACTTGAAAGTATTTTTCAAATCAAAATAATAGGAACAGTTTGGTGGTCCAGATGTCCAAGGCACCGTTCCATTGGGGAAATCTCTGTTCTTATATTCGATTCCTAAAGCGGACAAAAATCTTTGTATTATAAGTCCCCTGAGGAAAATAGTATCGATGAAAAAGAATCTTAAGACAAAAATCTTGAAGAAAAAAGAAAACGCCTTGAAGAAAAAAAACACCTATTAAAGTATTACGTAACATCCCATGTGTTCGCTCTCATTACGTAACACTCACGTGTGCACCGCCATTACGTAACGCCCACGTATGTTGTCCTTCGTTACTAGCTCGGTTTCCCTACGGACCACTGAGATTTAGTGTGCCACGTGAGGTTACGTCATCCTTAATAACTCTAAAAAGTCACGTAAAATTACATAACGGTCAGTCCTTATTACCTAACCAACGCCCAAATCTTAAACAAAACACACCATATTATTTAACAAGAAAGTTTATATTAAAGAAGTTTTAAAATAAGTGTTGGAAAACTTATTTTGTGAAAAAAGTATTTTAAAATCAATTCTACTTAAACGGCCGTTTTGTTTTAAGAGTCATTCCTTTAAGAGTTAGAACAAGAAGCCAAACTTCTGCGTAGAGCAAAGTATTGAAGAGGAGGCAGCCCTCCTCTTATACGAGAAAATTTCTATTCGTTTCAAGCTATAATGTTGCACTTACTTTCAGCTGATTTTTTTTTATGTAATTTCCTTTCGTTGTTCGAATAACACCAGAAAATCCCTCCCCCACTTCTAGGGAAAATTCACTTCGAGAAAATTTTTTCCATTTCTCCAAAAATTCCTGGAAATGCTTGTATGTTTAAAATTAATCTCACCGAGCAAAGTTCTTTCCTCTGGAACTAAAACGTAAGACAAAGAGAAATAAATTCCTATCAGGATTCAAACCTAAAACAGCACCTCCTTAAAAATGAATAAGTCGTTCATTTTTTATTTACAGACTATGCAAAAAGTAAAGCATACAAATGCCCCTGAAAACTTCATCCGGACAATTCCGACCTCGCTGAAAATTACCCCCAGGAAATTTCTTCCGACAATTCAGCTTGAAAAATTCTTCGTAGTCTAATTTCATCTGAAAAAAGACTTCTTATCAAATTTCTGATCGTTTTGAAATCATGCAGGATATACCCTTCAGTGGAAATTTCCCCCCCGAAAATCACAATTTTTATCAGATAACTGAGGAAATAAAGGGGCATCTGAAGTGGAACAGACCACTCCTTCCTTTTTGGTCACTAAAAAGAGCTCTAAAAATTTGAATATTCGTTCAGATAAGCCGTCTTCCAATCTCCTAAAACCATTGGTTTGACAAGATCATCTCTTGAACAAAAACAAATATACATATTCGTGATCGTTCTTCTTCTTAAAAAAAATTCTAAGCTTGAAACCTTTGTAGTAGGGGTCTCTTGAGACGCTGAACTTAATATTATGATTTTACATTAGGATACATTGACTTTTGGTCCATCCTCCCCCCTTTGAAAATCACGGAAACTTTTCTAAGGATTGTAGCTTTTAATAGGTAACACTAAACTTAATGAATCTTATATATTTAGAATCAGGATACAAAGCAAATTCTTCTGATGCATGTATTGCTATCAAAATTCATTTCTTTAGAGTTTTGTTACTGTTTGTTCGAACCGTTCCATACTTACAGTTCGTTACCACTAACTGTTTGATAATCTTAACAGATGAATAATATAGATTTTTATCAGCAAGGATACTTCTGTTTATGGCAGCATGCAAAACATGAAGAAAAAACAGTTTTTCCTGGGAAACCACTAATTTTTTTTTTACAAACTTTCACTGGCTGTTTTCTGCTCCCTTTCACGATTCCCGTGCTCAGGAATAATTTCAAGTTTGCATCTCTTACCCCTTTGGAACCGCAGACCCCTGATCACGAAAAAAAAAGATGCGAAAGTAGCAGTGTTGGAACGCAGCACAATTTCTCTTACTAGATTTCGGTGGTTAAAAGTCCCAGGATATTATTTTCGTTGACACCTAAAACAACTAAAAACAATTCCTATACCTTTTTTTTATTTTCAACACAAATGAAGATAACATTGACTTGAAAAAGATATATGCAAGACGAGGTAGTCATACAGTTGAAGTTATCCTAAACTTTGCTATGATAACAAAAATCTTGAATACAATCAAAGGAACACAATAGTCTTAAGCTCATAGCATACAAGAATCAAATAAAAGCAGTTACCCAACTAAAAACCCATGACATTAACAGTTAAAAAAAATTTTTAGACAAAAGATGACCGATAAAAATAAAAGTATCGAAGCCTAAAAATTTTAATGACAGCAAGACACTAGCTCTGAAACCTACACCAAAGCTGATGAATAAACAATGTTATGAAGAATTACATCTGCTTTGCACAAATTCTTGAAGAAACTTGATAAAAAAAGAAAGAAAAAGATGCTCGTATTTTTCTTTTCTTCAAAGAACAAAAGCCTTTTATTCGTCGAAATTCATTCATAGAAACTATCTTGGCCAATTTCAAAACCTTGTTCGCCGTTTTGATAATTAAAAATTACGCTAAACCTAAAATTGTACTTTTTAAATCAATTCAACCGTTTTAGGAATGGCAAAACTGACAGTAGACAGCTAAATAGAGAATTAAGTTTGAACACTCTGAATGCATGAGTCCAGCAAACAGGTCATTTTTCAACATGGAGCGAATCTATCAAAACAGAGAAAACAATTCAGGCTTTAGATAATCACATCGCCACTAGCAAACCAACGCTAGAATATACTTATGCACTAGCTAATCGTGTTCACTTATTATAAGTTAGGCGCCTATAGATGTAAAGAAAACTGAACATAAGCGAAATAAAGTAGGAAACTAATAAACTAGAATAAACTAAGCCTTTGTTCATACAGATGACAATGAAATAGTTTTCGTAACAAACTTTCGTAGACACGAAATATTTTTCAAAATACATTGCAAAAAGCAACACGGACTATTTATAACTACAAAAATTTGATTGGGTGCTGTTGCAACATCCGATGAGAGAACAGTAAAATAACTGACGAGATTATAACTACTAGATGCTACAAAAATTAAAACGAAGAATGACACATCTTTACCCCCTGAATTTTATCGTTACATATGGTTCAAAATCCAATGGGTGGAAAAAACCATCAAGTATGTGCCAAGTGCAGCTTCCAAAGGCCGAGGTATTGACAGGAAAGTAAATACGCCTTTCTCAATTTGGTTCCATCAAATTTGCGGCTAAACTGTTCAAAATTAGTACGTGAAAACGAATGCAGAACTATTTTAGAACCATGAGATTGGACATAGGCTGCAAAATTCCGAAAATGAAAACTTAAATATGCCTAATTATATCAAATAGGAGCGATGAACAAAAACATGCAGGTCTTTAGAATCTGTGTGAACCAAGGGTAAGAACTTTTTTTTTAATTCCGCTATGGAGCTCTGATGTTTGCCCTACATGCTCAACTTGAATATGTTCTTTGGTGACAATCAACAAGCTCAGCAACCAGCTTAAATCAATTCCAATTGCACAAATATATTAGCAACAAAAATTCTTCTTAGTAGTGACAAAAATATATACGAAGTCTTAGCTGTTCTTCTTAAAAAGCTGAAAGCGCCCGTTATTTTCGAATATAAGAAACACCAAACAAATATCACAACTACGTCTTTCATAATAACTCTCATCCCCTTCCATAAATCAAATCTAAGTCTTTAGGTATACAGGATTATTTCTTTAAATTCGAAACTAATAACAGTTGCATGAATCCTGTAAAAATAATAATAAAAAAGTGGGAGGGGAAGAACGTGCTTCAGAGAGAGCTGGGATCGGTCCATACACTGAGTCCTGCAACGCTTTTCCTTGCACATTCTTTAATCAATTGCACCCCCAGAAATGAAAGACCGATGAACCCATACCTTCACTCCTGCATCATGCTCCGACCTGACAGGCACTAACTAGAATTCAAAATAAAATAACTTGAGGCCCATTTACCAAGAGGTTTTACTAATACCAAGATTTAACTAGCACTGGTTTGATCCAATCAGATTTCCATTAGAATTTTGATTGGCTCAAATTGGTACTAGCAAAAACACAGTGAACATACTAACATCAAGCTACTAAAAGAATTCTAGTGAAATTCTTTAAAGTATTTTTTCTGGGGACTCCACTTCCTGAAAAGCGTTCAATAGGAAGTGCTGGGCTGCCAGCCTCCTTAGCTTCCCTGGTTGAAAATCCTGTCTTTTTACTTGCCAATTTACGGATTCATAAGAAATAGAACGCAACTTTTTATTCTGACCTGTGCAGATTTTTATCACTATTATCTAAATAATCCAGACATATCTTTTTGTACAGAATGCATAAATATTGGCTTTTAAGATGTTAGAAAATACTTAGAATCTTGACAAAAAAAGAAAAGAAAAATAACACCAAGCGAGCATTGGATTGACAGAATAAAATAAATAAAAACATTAAATTTCGATCAAGAATCGATATTACAAATACACAACTAAAATAGAGGATGGGGAACACCCGATATATACCCGTATATTTTTACATCCTCGACAAAAACAACGAATAGAAACAAAAATACTTTTTGAAGTTTGATTTTACATTACATAAGGAACACCTCTAATTTAGGGCAACGCGTGTTTTCAACGATGCAGTAAAAACGATCTCAATGCTCGACTCTTAGAGTCTAAATAACGCCACAACTATTGATAGTGATAAATATAACAACAAAGGGGAGGTCTTTCCCAAAAGTTAAAATTAACATTTTCTTGTCCTTCATTTTGAAAATCCTAACTTAAGTCATTTCTTCTGACACTAATCCAAGCACTTTCTGTCTATTTTAGTCTCTTGGAAATGATCTTCGAAATACGATTCTAAACAAAGGTAATGATTATAATAACAATTTTAATAATGACTAATAAGAATGACGTAAATATGCTTTTTAAATCATGTTTGTTTTTCCAACCTTTATCACCCTTTATTCCTCATAAAAAAAAATTATTAAAATGTCTAAAACAATTAAAAAACTACTCGATACTATGCCAGAAGAGCGACAATTATTAACAAGAAAAACTTAATCTATGTGGATAATGTAAATAGCTTTGAAAAAAAAAAGCTTATTCCCACTAATTTTGCTATGAATTAGATAACGGGTTGAGTGGATCGCTCAGTTGAAGTGCTTCTTACTACTACTGCTACTAACAACTCACCGTAGTACCAAGCCACCTAAGGCCAAAACGACTACGCACGCTCTTTCTCCATCTAAATCTATTCAAAGCTTCCCTCTTTACATCCTCCTAAGGAGTTCCCATTTCCCTAAATCTTCCTTTATGACATTCTACCGCCCCAACCGCCAACAACCTGTTTTCTATTTAGCCCTTGGAGTTAAGATTTCTTTAACGTAGCTTTTACTATTAGAAGAACTTGTATAGATTATAAAAGAAATTTAGTCATTTATAAATTATTTACTACCAATGTGCAGATGCACTTATAAACCTACTAAAATTTTATTCCGAAGTTTAGCGAACATGTGAGCAGTCTAAACAGATATCAATTGAAAAGGAACGGTAAGCATTAGTAAAAGTATTAAACTAGCCTTTAAAGGATTTACTTAATTCAAAAGCACCATTCTTCCAGTCTCTTTACAACCTTTGGCGTTTAGCGTGACATATTTTCCTGAGTCCCAAGGTTAACTAGTTTCAATTGCAAACTGGTGTCTACTTCATCGATAATTATACCCTAAACTACAGAAAAGTTTTTCAATAGCTATTTTATGGTTCTTGATTTTATAGTATTTGTAAATACCTATTACGATATCCAAAATAACAATTTAGGTGCATAATACATTTTTCAAAAGAAGACGAAGAAATTTATTTCAACTCATTAATTCATTATTAGTATTTTAGTATAAGTTTTACTGAGCAGATCGAAACAAAAGTTCAAATGGAATACCCCAAAAGCATCATGATAATCAAAATTTAAAACCAATTCAAGTGGCTTTCTTTAATTGTTATGGTTAGAATCCCACAGGGATACCAATTGTCAGCTTTAGTCTTACCATCATTTCGATGAAAATGATCAAAATTCATACAACTCATACGTATATCCAAAACTGGCAGTGTGGGGAGGGAGAATATATAAGTAGCAGAACTGTAGTAAATCAATAAAAAACAAGTTTTAACTCAAAATAAACAAAGTAGCATATATGTCTGTATAATCGACTATAACGTCTAAACTGGCTAACCGAGAGGAAAATGCAATAAAAAAGTGGCTCTTCGAAAGCAGTAAGAAAGGGATTCCAATCTACCAAGAAACGTCTACGGTATGGTTGTCCCCTGATGCTTTTAATCTATGCTTGAGAAAAACTTAGAGGAAACTGCTAAAACGAAAATTATTTCCGAAAGAAAGATTTAATATTACAAAACCCTAAACAAAAAGGCTATTGGTACTCAACCCCCCCCCCCCGAAGTACAGGGATGTGCACAAAAACCGTATACTGTAAAAATTCATAATCTTACTACTATTAGAGTTACAAAGACATGATACTTCAATTTCTACTTTTTTCAATCGATAAAAAACGGAAAAAAACAACAACACCGAGGGGGATGCTTTTTTCATGCCTTAAAGACTCTTCTACATCTAGTTTTAATTAAACTAAACAATATATATATATATATATATATATATATATATATATATATATATATATATATATATATATATATATGCATTAATGTAATAGTTACTGAAACAAATACAAACCTTAAAGGTTCGAACAGTAGACATTAGGAAGTATCTGCATTGAGGTAGTTCATATAAATTGACCAAAACGTTAGGTAAACACAGCGAAAAAACACAGCACATAGCAAACGTAAGACGTTACATTATAAAATACACTTTGTACTCCAAGCAAATCTTTTTAGATAGATGGCATTCTTAACTGGTTTGAAACCACAGATACGTCACTGGATTTTTTTTGTGACAAGCACTTCTAAAATGCACGCCGACAACACGACTTTCAAGACCGGGTTAAAATTTAAATCTGAATATGCTTTTTAGCACATAGGATATCTTGATTATAGAAAGAAAAGCTTTAGCACTGTTACGAGCCAAAATACAAATTCTGAGGATCTCAATCCCCAGTTTTAGAAGAAACATCTTTCGAATCGCCCGTTGAAATTTTCCAATTCAAGCAGCATCTAAGTTGAGATTTATCTTTTCCCTTTTAAATTATGGGATAATTTGTCATACGAAGGTGATTTGTAATTTGGCTCATTATAATAAAAGACTTTCATGTCTAAACACTTTCTGGATTTCTCATAAGAAGACATCATCCTTCCAAACAAGAAGATAGCGTCCATTCTTCAATTCTCTAGTCCAATTAACAGAAACAGAGATATCATTTAATAGCCGAACGCCATTATTTCATCATAGTAGATATTGACATTCTAAACTGAACAAACTAAAACAACATCATTCTAGTCTACAACTATTTTCAGTCTACTTTGGACTTCCGTTCAATGTAATGTGTCCTCTTGACATCGATTTTTACTGGTAAAGGAAACATTAGTATCGCATCCAGAATCCAATGTTAGCGCATTACTGTAGGCCATTTTGTTCCTGAGCCCTCAGTAGAGGAAGAACAGCAAATCAAAATATTAATTCAGCAGTTCACAATATCGAACATTTAAAGGCAGCATATAACAAAACAGTAAACAACTAAACGAAATAAAATAAAAAACGAAGACAAACGACAAAACACTTGCTAGAGTCAATGCCGTTTCTAGGGGTGAAGGTTGGGGGGGGGGGGGCAACGGGTCAGGTGTCGCAGCTAGGGGGCTGGAGAATTACCCACTTTGATCAAATTTTTTACATTAATTTGGCTTTTTTGCTTGTTTTTGCCAGATTATATTTGAGGGTTGCTATAATTAATTTTTCCCCAAGCACCACCAGCCCTAGGAACGGCTCTGCCTCGAGTAAGGAATTTTACCCATACTCTTTGTAAGATACCATCACATTTAAAGTTAAACGAAGCTGCAATTAAAAATTTACACGTAATGAAACACATCAAAAGTAAATTCAAATCTAAAGTGCACAAGGAACACAGATTTGTAACGTAGTAGCAGTTGAACATGAAAAATAAAATATACCTGAGATATAATGAGCAATTGACAAGGTTTACCTACTAAGCTACCATTAAATGAAATACGTAGTATTTGTCTGCATTGAAAGAACTGTAATATGAAGGATCTGGAAACACTTTGATCAGCATTGTCACTTCAATAAAAAACTAGGCCATGGTAGTTTCTTTTGGCTCGTCACTGCCCAAGCACATGTAAATACAACGAATCACACAGACACTGACATTATATACTGTTTGACAAGGCCACAATCTCCTAAGGAATTGAGTGGTTCAAATGTCAGATGGATTTGCTTCATAGAAATTAGTACCGGATTGACGATGATATATAGACAACTTTGATCATAATTCGTCAATTATCTGGTTAAAAAGAATAAGCAAATATTTTTTTCCGAACCACTGAATCCTCATAGTTTTTAAGCCTTGTAGTATTACAGAGAGTATCTACAAAAAATTGCAGGATCAATGATGGACATACGATTGAAAGAAGCAGATGAGGTAGACAATTTCGTAGGGGAAAATTAAACAATAAGGATTATTCATTTGTAAAAGTTGAAATTTTAAGGACGAGCGAAGTTAAAAAAAAAGGTAAAGCGAAAGCGAATAAAAAGACGGATTCTTGTCATTTAACCAATAATGCCAAGCAAAAAAAAAAGAAAAGAAAAAAAAAACTAAAAATTCTTCTACAGACAAGTCGACAACACAAAGAGCAAATCCAATATTCTGAATCAATTATGTCACGACTAATTCTATAATGTCACCAGAGAACAGGGTGTAAGGTAAAAAACTTTTCAATATTTTCTATTTGACAGCTACATTGACTGCATCCATCATGCAAGGGATTCAAGTTCAAAAAAGGATGTGTTGATAACTTTAGTGTCAGCCTACAGAAAACATATAGAGGAAGGAAAAAAAATGAGAAGATATTCACAAAATCTGCATTTAATGAGATTTTGTTACTATCTCTTGGAATTTTTTGCACCAAATTATTCTGACCATCTTTTTTTTTAGCAATCATTGAATTCTAGGAGCTGATTAAGAATTAGTCGAATGACAAAGGAGGAAAAATCCTCTCTGTTAATAAAAACTAGCAACTTTGATTAAATAGGACAACCCTATTTTTATATTTTAGGGTGTAACTTAACTGTGGATAAATTATGAAGCAAATCTCAATCTTATTCAATCTTACGCAAATCATAGTCCATCTCAATCGTACTTGCCTAAACAAATATTATACTTTTTATTCTCGAACAGAATGGTAACAAGTTGAGATGGAGGATGCACTTTACGACAAATTAATACAGGATTAAAGGAGAATAAAGAAAATAATTATTTCATGCATTCTATCGTGATTCTAGAATAATTCTGGGACAAGGATCAAGATGAGCTCTAAGAGTTAAAAATGAAAAGACCAAAATATACAGAATCCCTAAACTGATCAACTGGTTTATAACTATATCTTAGACCATTGCAGCCATTTAGGGTAAGATTTGGTCTTCTCCAATTTTGACAGGACGTGGCTTTAAATTATAATCGGAGAAATTTGCTCCATGTCTTCCTTTTACTTCACAACTTTAAGGTTGTCCTTACAAGGTCTAAATAATAAAGTAAGTTATATGTCGATTATCTGTTCCTAGGGTAAGGTGGAGCATTTTTTTTTGTTTTTACTGCGCAGGCGTTCTTATTGTACTACCTAAATTAAACACCAAATAAACAACAAAATTGAGATTATTTCCTTTTTCAAGTAAAGCAAAATTAAAATTAAGCATTGAAAGCGAATTGTTGGCGTGGAAAGCAAAACATTTTACTTCAGGGTAATGTTTATCATTTAATTATTTAAAAATCCTTCTCTTGAATGAATCCCCTACCTTTACTTCCAGATATGGTATCATTGGTTTGAACTATGGAAATTAAGACAAAGAGTTTGAAGTAAAAGAAGTAAATGACTAATAAATAATAAATAAAAGGATAACTTTTTTCTGTCAAAACGAAAAAGTTTCTTCAATAATAAATTTTTACAAGATGTCTCCTTTTTTGGGAATGGGAAAAGGTGGTTCAGTCACCAATTTATGTACCAAACAAGTACAATTTTTCCTTTCAAGAAAATTGTATTTTTCCCCTCTGCAACATCCAAGAAACACTATTGAAACCTGATCTATAGAGAAACTTTTTTTTAAGCATAACAGACCAATATGCAAATGTTATCGAAATATAGGATATTATTTTTCTAAACTTCAGTTTTTACGGTGATTTTCTTATATTTGCAGATTAAACAATACCATCTCGTTTTCAAATTTAGGCAAATGATTCTTTTTCATGATTTCCCCATTTCAGATAAATGTGTTAGAGAATGCTTTATATATCCAATTTTAGGAAGAATCAATAAATGGTGAGTCATTTAAGGGTAAAACTTACCACAAATACCACTCCGGTATATAAAAAAAAAACAAATAACATAGTCAACATGGTTATAAAGAGAGAGGAACAATGAACCCGCATTAACAAGCAAATATAATGAGGTAGATAGTTGCAAGTTTTGAGGTGTTTGCTCAGAATATTTGAATACGATTATTACCGAAGTCAACAACCACGATACCCCCCTCTGGTGTAATACATAGACCAGAGGGCCGATCCATTTGACCAGGCGCAGAGCCATAGAGCCCAAATTTAGACAAAAAGTTTCCATTGGGCAGGAATACTTGTATTCGATGGTTGCGAGAATCAGCTACAATTATATGCCCTTCCGCATCTACGACAACCCCTTGTGGTCGAAGGAATTGTCCGTTTCCTGAGCCCTCGCTACCTAAAAAGCGAGCACTTTGGAAATCACTATTTATTACTAGTAAACGGTGATTATTGAAATCAGTAACAACAATATTTCCTTCATGATTGAAGCATACTCCACGGGGAGAATCAAAGTGTTTCCAGAGTGTACCTTCAAACCCGTATTTGTTTAAAAAAGTGCCATCGCCGGCAAACAGTTGTACTCTATGGTTACGAGTATCAGATACTAAAATGTGACCTTCACTACTAACTGCGATGTCCCATGGGTAGTTAAACTGCCCATTTTTACTCCCCTTCTCTCCAAACTTGAGTAGAAAAGTACCATCGAAAGAAAATATTTGCACTCTATGGTTATCTTTGTCAGTCACGATTATTCTGCCTATTTGATCAACAGCCACACCAGCCGGCCGATCAAATTGCCCAGCACGATTACCAGATGATCCAAACTTATGATGAAAACTTCCGTCCGGATTAAATACCTAAAACAGGAATTTACAAATAGCGTAAGTACAACACTAAAAAGGGTCACCTGGCTACACAATTAACATAACTTCAACAAAAGTTTCACAATAAATAAAAGCGTCTTAGATGGCTCGCGAAGTTTCTTTTTTTTGACAAAAGCGACTTCAATTCCCACAACTGCAGACAGAGAAGGCTACAGATTAACATCACCAAGACCAGCTCAAAGAAGCCCTGAACAATTTAACGCATTTTTTCTAACAATATTTTTTTCTAACTCCACAACCTTTCTGTAAAAACCCAATGATATATCTAAAGAGGCAATGCTCTCAAAGTCATTGTTTCGACATCCCCCAGGACTGGACATGTACAAACCCCGGTGATAACTACATTTTTTCTTGTTAAATGTACTTATTCTTATCTTTTTAAACATTAATTTTCAAAATAAAAATAAACATGCAAATTACATAATCTACGAGGTATCATGAAAGAAACCATTTTGTAGACATGGATGCATAAAGAATTAAGACATTGAGAAATGTTTTACAAGAGTTGTTAATAATAACGGTTTCAGTGCACATCTTCCTTTGTTTTATAAAGTCATATGTCAGTTTAATTTTTGATCAAATACCACTTTTGAAAATTATTCAGCAAAGAGGAAATCATAGATCAACACTTTAGAAAGACCACATAGTAAAGGCATAAATAAACTGAAAGAAGAAAAGAAGCGAAAGTAGCACCCATTCATCGAAAATCTCGGAAGACACTCAGCAGGATCCCACTTCCACTTTCCACGCATGAGCAAATGTTATATTCAAAGAAGTGGTATTATTTATAAAGAAATATTAACAACCTTCTCTCTATTTAAAGAAGTAATATTATTTATAAGTACTTTCTGAGACCACACTGCATAATCATGACTAAACAAAAAAAAGGTAAAGGAGAAACAAGGATAATAATAGCCAGTGAAAAAATAAAAAATAAAAGAGGACATTGCAAATATTTCGATCAAGGCCTCCGCTTGACCATCTTCAGTACAGAAGAATAAAAAAAAATACCAAGGCGTATATATTTGGTTTAAGAGGTATTGTGGAGAATCCAGATTTACTTCGAGGAGAGGTGGTTAAGAACCTTCTTTACCTTACTCCATATTCGTCGAACTAAAAAAAAAAAAAAAAAATCAGGAAACACAATTTCTCAAAAATTGAACAAAAGACCCAGACATGATTATCACAAGGGGTGACAAAGAGAAGAAAATTTGATAAAATTTCATATAATAAAAAGTTACGAATATTTTATCCGACACTCACACTTATAAGCCTATAGATTCAGACCCTACCAACAAGTTCACCCATGAAGTACGAAAACAGCCAGGAATTTTGTAAACTGAAAGACTCATCACACCACAAATGTATAAAATATTTCATCAAGCAAACGCAATTTAGAAACAATAAAGAAATTTTCTCTAGACAGTGAAATTCAATTCAGTGAATATTTCGGCCCTATGTCCAAGGATCGTCTTCAGCACAAAACCAAATATAAATATAGAAATATATATATATACATATATATATATATATATATATATATATATATATATATATATATATATATATATATATATATATATATATATATATATATATATATACATATATATATATATATATATAATATATATATATATATATATATATATATATATATATATATATATATATATATATATATATATATATATATATATATAAACTTTTAAAAAAGCTGTTTTAAAAAGTTTTTTTTTTATTTTTAGTTTTAAAATTCATGTTTTAATGTAAGTTTATGCTGAAGACGCCCCAGTTTATGCCTGCAAGTTTCAGTCTCTCAGCCTTGAGTTTCCGATTTATAGAAAGCCTACAAATAACTATGTATTTGCATTTCTCTTCCAACCACTCTCCTAGCGTAAAAAGAGGAGTAGTGATAACTTTGGTCAATCATGCAATAAGAGTATGCTCAGAAGCTCATATAGTCCCAGAATTGAATTATCTTAAGGATATTTCATTTTGCAATGGATATACCATAATTGCTAGAATCCATCATAGAAAAAATTCAAGAAAAGGCAGAAAAGGATGCATCAACTCCACAATCCCAAACAGATATCATCCCTTTGGTGGGCGATAAGGAACTTTTCACTGTTTACCCTATGTTCCCAAATTGAGTGAAAAACTGAGAAGAATCCTAAAACAACATAACCATTACGTCACTTTTAAAAATTCTAATAAAATACAGTTTTTTCAACAGCGGCAAAAAAAAACCAACCCCATTTTAGGGAGTGGTGTTTATAGGGTTCCCTGTTCTTGCGATTGTTTCTATGTTGGAGGAACCCAGCAACAATTGGGGGAGAGGTTGTCAGAACACAGTTCCTCAATTGACAAAGCTAAGGGGCTACGCCATAGGCATGAGACTGTTGATTCTGCCTTGGCTGACCACGTCTATAGCAATCTACACCATTTCATTTTATTTGATAACACCTCCAGTATTGCCACCGTTTAAGGTCTCACGCAAGTTTTCAGGGAGGCAGTTGAAATAAAAGAAGCACATTCACCAAGGGGTCGCCTTCAATAGAGATACTGGAGAAACCTATCTAAACCCCATTTATAATGAACTCATTGATTCTGATCGTTTTTATATACATCCACAAAATGATATTTGCAACCTAACAGGATCTCTGATAATACCGTGCCTGGTAAGCGATTAGCTTTTAAGAAGGCTCTACATAAATTGTAGGACAGAAATGCCATTCAGTACTGTATTTTTTATTCAGTTACCCTTTCATCATTTTCGTTGCTAAGAGAGGGTCTTTTTATTTTAGTGTTTCTTTTAAGGCTTGGTTTTCATATTATCCGTTGGATTTGTATCGGTATATATATATTTTTTATTGGTCTGCACTGAAGACGGTCAAGCGGAGATCTTGACCGAGGTGTTTGCATTTTCCTCTTTGTTTTTTTTTTGTTTTCACTGGCTGTTATTATCCTCGTTTCTTTCTTCTTTACAGTTTTTCTTTTGTTTTGTCAATATCATTTATAAAGCAGTATTGCCAGCTCTGTCCGTATTTGAAGAAGTATTATCTTCAAAGGGATACTTAGGGGAATACGTACTTTATAAATTATGCAGAGATTTAATTAAAAAGGTTTAACCCAGCATAAGAAAAAAAAAATCCACAGAACCTGTATAAAGAAAGACAACTATGCACCCCAAAAAGCTTGAAAGCTTGTTCTGATTTGGTAAGATCTAAATGAACCACCTTTTTGCTTGTCTAGGCTGAACATCGAATAGAGTGATGAAGCTGGGACTCTTTTCTTGTTTGTTTTATTTTTAGTCTCCTCTTCGTTATTGTTCAATATTTCTAACAGTATCACACCACAATTCATTCGAGTTGATTTTCCCACTAAATCCCCGTGATAATTTTTTCAATTGTAAAAAATATTTTGCGAAAAGAAACAAAAACAAATAAAGTTTTATATATCCAATTGCATTGAAACCGGTTGGCAAAAATTAAGTGGGTTTCAACTTTTTAGAGTATTTCAGGATAAATGTAATGTTCTTTTTTAAGTTTTTCTCTAAGTTTTATTTTGAATATTTTTGTTTTAATCTCTGGTATGCCTATATCCTTAAATATTGTTCTGCACTTCATATTGAAAAAATTTCTTTAAAGAAATCTTATGACTAAAAGGAAAAGGAAACAAAGGGCTATATAAAAATCAAAGACCAGAAATCACATGTACTTGGTTCAAAATATGCAGTGCTGGGTTGGTGCTTAAATACATGTACTTAAGTACAGTTCCAAGTACTTAAATACATTTTTTGTGCACTTATAGGTACTTAAATACCAAGTACATTTTTGTCTTGAACTTCTCTAAAGTCGTCTAGAAATTAGAACAAATTTCTAAACGTTGGGCTTATTATAAATGAAGAACAGGGAATTGCCCAAAAAAGACTAGCAAAGGATCACTTAAGGTCACTACCAAGTTTCACAAGCATCTGAAAGTAAGTGTATGGTGAAGAGAACAAATAATTTTAGTCTTCTGAATTATAGGACACACCAGGCTTCTGAAAATAGGCTTTTGTTTGACAACTATTATCTAATTACCGTGATCTTTCAACAGCCTTAAGTGTCCAGTAATTATGCACAGCTGCATTTAAACTTCAGAAGCACCGTTGCTGACAGTTAGACAGAATTCAGAAAGAGGCGAACTGTAGCGTGGCTTTGAAGCTCAATCACACCAGGGACAAAGCAGATAGTTACTTACATTAGTTGGAGTATTTTCAGCTAATTGCCGTCTTCAAGAAGACTTTATCAATTCGCCCTGTCCAAATGCCAAAGCATATGGAATGCGACAAATCATAGCACAAAAGCTGCCGATAAATTCTGGAAATTACTCGAAGGCGCCCAGTCTTACCTAATGTTACACACTGGAACTCTCTCCATGATACAGTAAAGCGTGTTGCAGACATATCTGATGCGGAAAAGCTATCCAGTGCCTGAGATGAACTGAAACTTCCAAAGATGAAGCCAGTGGAGAGGGATCTGCTTAAGGAGTATGTGCTTATTATAGATCCATTGTACCAAGCCTTAGATTTTTTTTCAAGGCGAAAAAATTTCCAGTACTGTATTGTTTGGAGAGTAAACTAAAAGGACTTCAGAATATCCGTACTCTCAAGCCCACTTTGCCATTAGTAGAGGCCATTTTAGGTGATTTGCATGAACGCTTCTCGCATGTTCTCTCAATGGAATTGAAAGAGAAAGCCTTCAGTGAACTAGTCATGGCTACTTGCTCTCACTCGAGTTTCAAATTATGATGGTGATTCCAGCCTTGCAAGGGCAAAAAAAAACAAAAAACAAATAGTAGATATAGCGACCTCAGAAATGAAAAAAGTGACTATGCTTGTCTCCAGTGATGAGCTGACTGAAAGTGCTGAGAAATTTGGTATAAATGAAACTAATGATTTATTTTCGTTAATGGAAGATGATGACACTGTCATTGATCAAGAAGTAAATATAGACACTAGTCTCAAAGCTGAATTCTTGAAATTTCTTCAAGAAAGAGGAGGACCCTCGATTCTCTGAGACTATCCGAAAGTTGGAAAACTGTTTAAGAAATTTAATACCCCTCTCCCATCATCTGCACCTAAAGCTTTTGCTACTAAAAGTAAAGAAAGATGTCATGACTTCTCACCAAAATAAAGACTTTTTTCATACATCTTTTTTCGAAGCAGTGGGATATTAAACTGTGCTACTGATCATAGTGCTATGACAACTGTTTAGACGAAGTTTTCATGGTTTAAGTTCAATCTTCATATACAGATTCTGGCGCCAGATTCCGGAATCCAGATCAATGAAGATCAGTCATCTGTTGACGGATCTGTCAATCTTTCAAAGAATGATTAGTCTTAATTGGTCCAGACCCCCCCTGGATACGGCCTAGGTGGTACTAGAATGGAGTTCCTTTTCACTTCTCTACTGGAAATAATGGAACAACTAATGTCAGTTTCTCTTCGGACGATCTGAACCTATTCTTTACCATGCAAAAAAAGCCTTCAAGTCATGGACTTCCGTACTTAAGTACAATTTATTTCGAGCACTTAGTACTGACATTTACTTACAATTTTGGTTGAGCACTTGGTACTTATACTTAAATACTTTTTTGGAGTACTTGACCCAACACTGGAAATATGGATCAAATTGCTTGTTGTTGTTTTTTTTTCTGTGACTCAATTTTTGTTTTCCCTGATTTTTAGTTTTTTTTTTTTTTTTACACTAAAGACGTTAGAATCCAGAATAACAACCTATCTCATATTATTGGTCACTGGCGGGAATATGTCCTTCGTTTCTGTTCCTTTTTCAACAATTAAGCTTAACCTGTATAGTCTAACATCTTCTTTAAATTTCAAAAATTAAAGCTGATATTCATGTTGAAGTAAACACAGAGAAACGAAGAAACTATTTGTAAGAAAAAACTTATGACTTGAAAATTGTTCTTCTACTACTTAATATTTCCCACAGAGAACCAACCAGATGGAAGTTAACATTTCACAGTTTTTACTGGCTTAAAATTTTACCCGCAAAGGACCCAATCAGATTCTAGAAAGATGGGGTTATTGGTTTCTGTCTCTAGCATATGCTAAAAGAATAGTGTGATTGGCTCATGAAAATAAGTCACAGATAAAAAAAGAGAAAAAATTCATGTTCATGCCAATAGCTGATAACTGCATTAAAATCAATCTGTCACAACCTTATTATGAAAAATAATAGAAAGTTGCAATGAAAAAACTGGCTAGCAGCTGGAGTCGAACCCATGGCAGCTGTTAACTAGGAGTGTAGTTCTAACCACTAAGCTACGATGACATTTTGTTTGTTTTTATTACAAAAGCAGGTAGAGGTGACAAATTACTAATATTAATAACATAAGATACTACAGTGTTACAGAAAATGTAGTTTTTCGAAAAAATTGATTATATTTTTAAAATGTTTTTTTCCAAGCACAAAAGGCACTGGATGTGGTAATTTCCTTTAAAATGAGCCATTAAACAACTCTCTACGATGCTCCAGTGTCAAGCTAGCTGCGGAAATTATTTTAGCAAAGATTATTTTAGGTTTTGGGAGCAGTCAAAACCGGCTATTTAAGTCTCTTTTTTCTGACTTATTTCCACCATTACTGTTGTGGCTCTCGTATCTAATCAGGCAGTGAATCTATTCGCCCTTCTCGTAAGGGCAAATACTAGGGAAGCATGGTGGCAATATTACCCCTGTAGGCTATGAACAATACTTTTTTCGGCATTTCCGTATTTTCATATGACGAAAATACGTCCTATGAAAATATGGCTTATGAAAATACATCACACACAAAAAACAAGAGCTAAGAGCTTATATGGCACTTGTGACGAGGCGAGAAGAGCTAAGAGCCAAGAGATCATATGGTATGAGCTCTAACAAAATTCTATGAATCAATAGATTGATTTAAAAAGGAAAATAAGAGGCTTAATGCCGGTCAGGATTTAAAATAAGAGCTCTGAGTCACGATGTCCTTCAAAATATCAAAATTCATTAAGATCCGATCACCCACTCGTAAGTTATAAATACCTAATTTTTTCTAATTTTTCCTCTCCCTTTAGCCCCCCAGATGGTCGAATCTGGGAAAACGACTTTATCAAGTCAAATTGTGCAGCTCCCTGACACGCCTACCAATTTCCATCGTCCTAGCACGTCCAGAACCACCAAACTCGCCAAATCACTGAGCCCCTCCCCCCAACTCCCCCAAAGAGAGCGAATCCAGTACGATTCTGTCAATCACGTATCAAGGACATTTGCTTATTCTATCCACCAAGCTTCATCCCGATTCCTCCACTCCAAGTGTTTTTCCAAGATTTCCCCCTCCAACTCCCCCCAATGTCAAAAGATCTGGTCGGGATTTGAAATAAGAGCTCTGGGACATGAATTCCATCTAAAAATCAAATTTCATTAAGATCCGATCATCTATTCGTAAGATAAAAATACCCCAATTTTCATGTTTCGAAGAATTCCGGTTTCCCCCTCCAACTCCCCCCAATGTCACAGGATTTAGTCGGAATTTAGAATTAGAACTTTAAAGCACAAGATCCTTCTAAATATCAAATTTCATTAAGATCTGGTCACCCTTTCGCAAGTTACAAATACCTCAATTTTCAAAATTACACCCCCCCCCCAATTCCACCAAAGAGAGCAGATCCGGTCCGGTTATGTCAGTCACGTATCTTAGATATGTTTCTATTCTTCCCATCCAGTTTCATCCTGATCTCACCGCTTTAATTATTTTCTAAGATTTCCGGTCCCCCCAACTGCCCCTCCCTCAATTACACTTGATGCGGTTGAGATTTAAAATAAGAGATCTGAGTTACGAGGTCCTTCTAAATATGAAGTTTCATGAAGATCCGATCACTCCTTCGTAAGTTAAAAATACGTCATTTTTTCTTATTTTTCAGAATTAACCCCCCCCCCAATAGAGCGGATCCGTTCCAATTATGTAAATCGCGTATGTAAGACTTCTGCTTATTTTTCCCACCAAGTTTCATCCCGATCCCTCCAATCTAAGCGTTTTCCATTATTTTAGGTTCCCCCGCCCCAAAATTCCCCCGATGTCGCCAGATCCGGTCAGGATTTAAAATACAAGCTTTGAGACACGATATCCTTCTAAATATCAAATTTCATTGAGATCCGATCACCCGTTCGTAAGTTAAAAATACCTCGTCTTTTTTCTAATTTTCCAGTTAAAAATACCTCATTTTTTCTAATTTTTCAGAATTACAACCCCCCCCCCAACTACCCCAAAGAGAGCGGATCCGTTCCGATTATATCAATCATGTATCTGGGACTTGTGCTTATTTTTCCCATCAAGTTTCATCCCGATCCCTCCACTCTAAGTGTTTTCCAAGATTTTAGGTTCCCCCCCTCCAACTCCCCCCAATGTCATCAGATCCGGTCGGGATTTAAAATAAGAGCTCTGAGACACAATATCATTCCAAACATCAAATTTCATTAAGATCCCATCACCCACTCATAAGTTAAAAATACTTCATTTTTTCTATTTTTTCCGAATTAACCGGCCCCCACTCTCCCCCCCCCAGATGGTCAAATCGGGAAAACGACTATTTCTAATTTAATCTGGTCCGGTCCCTGATACGCTTGCCAAATTTCATCGTCCTAGCTTACCTGGAAGTGCCTAAAGTAGCAAAACCGGGACCGACTGACAGACCGACAGAATTTGCGATTGCTATATGTCACTTGGTTAATACCAAGTGCCACAAAAAGAGAAGACATTGAATCAAAGTTTTTACCAAAGATGTATAGAAAAGTAATTATTTTCTCTATGGTAAAATTCTCAGACTGAACAAACCATTCACACTACCGATGCTAGAGGTAACCAAATTAAACCACTGATATTTCTCGAAAATTTAGTATACTTACAGTGAATCCCAATGTAAATAATGAAAAGGCATATTTCACGACATTATGGAGGGGTTACAATTATTTCCTCTTTCTAAATAAAACAAAAAATCTTTGATGCCTTGCAAACGTTCATAAAATAACAGGAAGGCTGGAGCTTACTTGTATTCTATTGTTACTTCTGTCTGCAATTATAATATAGCCATCTTTGTCACAGCAAACGCCCCAGGGTCTACACAACTGTCCATCTTGAGTTCCTTCTGAGCCAAATACGATAGAAGGGTCGCTGACAGTTGTGTAGTTCCTACCACTCCTCACAACAACAGAGAATGGACTCCCATGAATATGACGACCTCTCATCAAGACTGATACCTACGAGTATAAAAAGGCAAGGGATTTGAAACTTACAGTGTTGAAGCTTTCTAAAAATTGCCTATGTTTTAGAAAAGAGTGAAAAAAATAATCGAAAATTATGCATATCTCGATGATCATCTGCCACTTTTCAGGTTAAGTAGGATCAAATATGATCCAAAATCGAAAAGGTCGAAGCACAGGATACTTACTGTGAACCATGTGAACACACGAGTAGCAAAAATCTCTTCTTTAATTGAGCCAGAGGACCTTCTGTCCTGGAAAATTGTATTGCCCCCTCCTAAAGATCACATGTATGGACCTATGATCTTAACCAGATATACACAGATGCAATCGTGGAGGTACGAGAAGGGCCAAGGGGGGTAAACGCGCACTTTCATACCATAATTATAGAACATGTATTAGAACAAAACTGTCGTCCCTTCAAAAGTCGTGCAAAAAGAATTATTTTGGACTGAGCGAGGATGCTGAAATTCTGCAAGTACAACAGAGAACTTTGGAAACTTTTGCTTACTAAATAAGTCCTAACAAGGAATATTTAGCCTTCAGCCCCTTTCCTGAATTTTCAAAGATGCCAAATCACAATCAATCTTTTTTCTCTACTTCTAGTCTCAATTTTATTAGAATGCAAACTCTTCAAGTTAAAAATGTCAAGAATTTTAAAATGAAATAGATGCATTACCATTTGGAGAATAAAAATCATCCAATGAGTTTATAGAAAAAGAAAAAAGAGGGATTTTCTTACATTTTGCCGTCCATAGCATAGCTCTAATACCCTTGAATTTCATACAACATTACCTAACATTCTCGTACTTTATTTTCAGTTAATTTGATAAGCTTTTTTCAAGAAAAAAATGGTTAAACCGAATGTAGAAACATTACTGCAACCAAAAGGTAAGTGTGACAGTTTTTTTTTAAACACAAAACCCTGCCAACCAGGTAACCAACTATCAAATCTCCCAGACTAACCAACTGTTTTAAAGGTTGAACAACTACTGTCCCAGTGCGTCTGAATCTACATAATAGCGTAAAAAAAGCATCCAAGACCAAGGGTAGCAAAAGGAATGATTTCGAAGATCGAGGATAGCTACATGTCCAACAAACTAACAAAGGCTTTCTTAAGTGAATGCAACTTACCAGATGCCTTCCTTCAATAACTGGACGATAAGAAACAGAATAAGATCCATTCTGTCTATCTTCAACATCCCCGCGGAAAGTAATACCATTTGGAGCGTCAACAAAGACCATCAGTGGATCATTTCCAACAACTCGAGCATCACCTGTATGATCCATAGCATGTACCATAAATGTTGCTGCATGGTTGCGCAGAGCACGTTTTAGTCCATCACCAACGCCAGTTGTAGCTGGTGCAAATCCAGAGCTATTCACAAAGCCCAAAGATGCAATGGCTTGAATGAGTGTACTATCAGGTGCAACAAATTGAATATTGTCGTCTTCATGTGGTTGCAGACTGTTACGAATTGCCTTTATTTGCTGAAAATCAACAAGAATTCGGTCTTTAGTTTTTATGATGTCAAGATCATTGCCCGTTTCAAAGGCAATACGAATACTTTCAATAATTTGATTGAGTCTTGAATGGGCTAGTCGAAGCTCTTCAAGTTGCAAATGAAGAGACTTCCCCTTCAATTGACGAACCTTTTCAATACGATGAAGTAATTCATGCTCTCTTTCTTCTATGGCATTTTTATAGCGTTGCAAGGTGGAAATTACTTCTGCTGCAATTTTTTGAGACCTCAGTTCAACCCTTTCCGCCATATGCTTGGTTATATCTATACTTTCTTCTATAGCCTTGATACCGGCTTTAGCATCTGATAAAACTTTCATACTTATATTTCTAGATGATTCCACGGCTTCTTTGAGGTAGATAAAGGCATGATTTCTATGGCTAGATATTGTACAATCTTGACAAACAGGTTGATTACATGTTTCACAAAACAGCCTTAGGTGTTCCATCGCATGATTTTCACATGTGCCATATTTTTTACTTGGATATACACTTAGGGCACTGGTACTTTGTACTTCAAATGGTGAAGAGATATTGCCAGACAATCGAGCGATAAAATGATCTTTCGTCAATCGTACTCGTTGGTGAGCTCGCACACAACTGTCACAGAGCAGTTCATTGCAATCTCTACAGCGCGAAGTCGCCATCGCTTCTTCATCGCAATTTGTACAAAAATTCAGACTAACATTGCGAAGTTTTTGACTCATTTCATCTGCGTCCACAGCTTTCAGCACATCACCTAAGAACATATCAATCGGAAAAGTCTCCCCGCTGCCATCAACTCGTACATCTTGCATCCCACAAGAAGGGCAGGTATAATAGCTTCTTGATCCAGCGTGAGCATCCAAACACCTTCGACAGAATGTATGAAGGCAGGGCAGCATGTGTGGGTCCACAAATCGATTCAAGCATAGTGGACAGCTCATTGTGTCTAGTTGTTTTTCTGGATATGCAGCTGCCATTCTGAAATAAGAAAAGGTTTTCAATCACAAGAAATACCGGACAAAATCTATTAGTATTATTTTATTGGTTTTTGCATGCTTGATATAAAACTCTTTTTTGCATGATGACACGCAGAGTCTGGTATATATATATATATATATATATATATATATATATATATATATATATATATATATATATATATATATATATATATATATATATATATATATATATATATATCTTATATCTACATATATAAAAATAAGTTGTCTGTCAAGTGACGTCATGTTTGTCCGCATATGACGTCTGAATTATTTCATCATATACCAATTCAAAAACGAATGTATTCAAGCCGATGTAGCTGAGCTGGTAACGCGTTATGTTCCAGGTTCTAGGTTCGAGAGGTTCCAGGTTCGAACCATTAATACAAAAGAAGAAAAAAACTAAAAAAAGGTAAAAACTACAAAAAAACTAAAAAGCTAAAAAAAAGGTAAAAAACTAAAAACTAAAAAAGAAAAAAAAAATAAAAAAAAGGTAAAAACTACAAAAAAACTAATAAGAAAAAAACAAACTAAAAACTAATAAAAAAAAACTAAAAAAGGCTAAAAAACCAAAAAAAATAAAAAAAGGTAAAAAACTAAAAAAACTTAAAAACTAAAAAAGAAAAAAATTAAAAAAGACTGAAAAATAAAGGAGAAAAAGAAAACTAAAAAAATAAAAATAAACGCCGGGGGCACAGGGGGATATATAAATGACGATGAGGACACAGAGAATGTTCGATTAGCAATCACCATCAACAAAGCTCAAGGGCAATCATTAGAATCATGAGGTATAGATCTGAATACGGATTGTTTTTCCCATGGACAATTATATGTTGGGACTATTTATATGCACAGACAATGGGACAGCGAAGAATGTTGTATATTCGCAAGTTTTACGTAGTTAAAAACATATATATATATATATATATATATATATATATATATATATATATATATATATATATATATATATATATATATATATATATATATATATATATATATATATATATATATATATATATATTCACAGGTGGGACACAGGGACACAACTACAATGGCGCGTGACTAATATGACGCGTAACGACTTACGCACGGGGGGGGGGGCTTGGGGGGCGCGAAGCGCCCCCAACAACTAGGTGTTGGGGTGGCACGAAACGCCACCCCAACAGCTAGTATATATATATATATATATATATATATATATATATATATATATATATATATATATATATATATATATATATATATATATATATATATATATATATATATATATATATATATATATATATATATATATATATATATATGCTTGATAGATCAGTACTGAAAGGTCCAATTTAGTTTTGTGAATCTAACAAAAAAATTAACTGGCCTATTTTTTGCTTATTTAGTGTTGTTTTGTGTATATATATTACCACAATTTAGTACAAACTGTTTTGATATGACCACTGAGTTTTATGGCATCATATCCTTCTGCTGAACTTATTTACATTATTACACAATCAAATATATGCAAAAGGGTATACGTAGAGCCAATTATAGCTCTTTCAAAGTCGGTCATGAGACTTGTAGTTCATGCTTGTCAATACTGTACAAAATCATATCAACAAAACGAGAGTACCATCATATCAACAAAAGAAGAGTAAAACAAAGGAGATAGATATATTCTAAAAGAGCGCTAAAATGCATTTGATTCTATTGACTTGTTGAAGCTGACATATCAAAGAAGTAAATAAATTCGGTCATTACAAGTATTTATGATTGCTGTATAACAGACCTATTAAATAGACTAAGTACAAATTTCACAAATGCTGTTCCATTTCCAAGGGCTGGCTTATAGGAATTTTAGCACTTTTTCATTACAAATCTAAGGTTAATGCTGAAATATTAACGTACCAAATGTAAACACGTCGATTAAAAGTTTCTTAATTGATGGTCATGCTAAATATAGCAGAAACACTGATCATACAAGGATTTTCAATCGGTATGATTGTTCAGCCCTTGCCTCTTTTTACATATATCCCCCACCCCAATATCGCACATAGAAACAGGCCGTACCAATTTCAACTCAAGGTAAATCAGGCATTAGTTAGAGATTCATCCAGAATCATTAGATTTTAACCACTCAAAATCAAATAGATTGCAACGTGACACTCACATGTGAAAGTCAAACCATACCAACATTTGTTTCACAAATTGTGTTTTGATTTCTACATATTAGTATTTGAGGATGTCTCCTCCTATTGCTAATAAATTTGAGGCTAATATTCCAATACAGAGGTCCAAAACTCCAACCTACTTCAACCACAACTGGGGCGACAACATTTCTAAAGTTGGTTAGATAAAAAAAATCAACTAAAGTTATTGACCAATATTAAAACAAAATTAAGAGAAATTATTCCGTATATGAGGGGGGGGGGCTACCCTTTCTCAACCTTCGCTTTTTACGCTAAACTCTTAAAAATCTTTAAAAATACTTCTCATTCAAATTCAACCGCCCTAGTGTTTCAGAAGTCTTTCTTAAAGAATTATGACAAAAAAAATGAGGTTCTAGTGTAAAGAGCAAAGGTTGAAAGAGGGGCAATCCCTCTTATATACGGACTAGCTTTAGTTCGTTTCAAGTTTTAGTGTTGTTCCTTACTTTCAGTTGAAAAAACATGTTTTTTTAAATTTAATTCTTAACCGTTTTTTAGCTCATACCAGGATATCACCTTACCCACCCCACCACCCATGTAAAATTTCCCCGGAAACTTTCCTCCGCACGGACAGTATTCCCCTGTGGACCCCCCCCCCAAAAAAAATCTCCATTTATTCCTCAATTACAAATACTGTATATATATATATATATATATATATATATATATATACAATGGGCAAATTGCAAAACTTGCAGCCCTTTTCCAGGGGCTGCGGAGTCATGTCATCCCACTTTTCTGAAACAAAGGGCAATCTCAAATTTTAGCAGAACATCTTTTGGGAAAAAAGGACTGATGGAGGAGGACTAGGTGGCTTTCAGTCTTTATAGTCAATTAAAGGGAGAACTCAAATTTTTATTCCGTTCCATTAATCCTTCCCTCAATCTTCTAAGACCATTCGTTCGATGCGACCACCCATGGAAAAAAATATCAACAAACAAAAACGCAGCCGTGATCTTTCTTCTAGGAAAAAAATTAATACTTGTTTTTGTATATAAGAGCATCAAACCGCTTCAGAGAGTTCTCTGACATGGTGAATCTGATAGTTTGATTTGAATTGACTTGCTGTGACTTCTTGAGCGTGTTTACCCTCTTTCTTGAAAATCGGGCAAGTTTTCTCAGACTCGCCACTTTTAATGGGTAACATTAAACTTAATGATTTTACAATTTTGGAATACGCATAAAAACCAATTCGTCTGATCTATAAATTGTTATTAAAATTCGTTTTTACATTTTCGGTTGCTATTGGGCCGAGTCGCTCCTTACTTGCAGTTTGTTACCACGAACTGTTTGATTAGCCAAAATTACTGTTAATAATATAGGCTATACAAATACATGCAAACGTAAAATGAACAAACTGAATAAAAAAAATAATAGTTTTAAATATTTTTTTTATTTTTTGTTTTAAATATAAAAATTTTAATTAGTGATAAAATGTTACTAGCTGCTTTTGCTTTATTCCTTATGACTAAGTACATCAAAGTAATTCCATATAAACAGAGAATAGATACAATCCTATTGAACTCTTGACTCAACCAGTATAATTGGGCTTGCTTCCACTCGCGTCAACAGTTATGCAGGGTTTTTAAAAATGTGTGACCTGAACAGGTCACACATCTTAAGGCTCCAGGTGCTGATAGTATGATTAATGAGTTTCTTAAATATGGTGACTCTGAGGTTAGGAATAAGCTACTGAAGATTATGAACATGATTTTTAAAAAGGGGAAGTACCCAATGATTTTAGGGAAACCTTAATCAAACCACTGTATAAGAAAGGTGACAAGAGTGACTGTCGTAATTATCAAGGCATTAGTCTGGTCTCTGTAGGTAGCAAATTACTGAGTAATATGATACTTTTTAGACTGAGAGATGCTGTAGACAAAGTTTTAAGGGAAGAACAATGCGGTTTTAGAAAAGGTAGAGGATGTGTCAACCAAGTTTTCACTCTTAGGTTAATAATTGAGAAGTCCCTTTGTTGTCAAACACCTTTGGTCCTCAGTTTTATCGATTATGAGCAAGCTTTCGATTCTGTTGATAGAAGAGCATTAACAAAGGTCTTATCGTTATATCGTATACCAGAAAAATACATTAAAGTGATTTGTGCTATGTACGAGAATAATACCGCTGCGGTTAAGATAGTAAATGAGGTTAGCAACTGGTTTTGTACTAAATCAGGAGTTAAGCAGGGTTGTGTTCTATCCCCCTTTATATCGATCATTTTGATGGACTTCATCTTAAGGAGCACAGGAAAGGCAATTGGAGACCACGGAATCAAATGGGGAGGAAAAACGCTACTAGACTTAGATTATGCTGATGATTTAAGCATATTAGATGAAAGTGTGAGCAAAATGAATGAAGTTTTAGAGGTTTTGCAAGTTCAGGGTGCTAAAATAGGCTTGAAAATTAATGTTAAGAAGACTAAGTTACTAAGGCTAGGAATAAGTGAAGATGAACAGGTGACATTAGGTAACGAAAAGATTGATCAGGTTGGGAGCTTCAGTTACCTTGGTAGTATTATTAGTAAAGATGGTGGGAGCAGTGAAGATGTTAAAAGTAGAATAGCTAAGGCTCAGGGTGTTTTTTCACAGTTAAAAAAAGTTTGGAAGAATAGAAAGATAAGTCTGCAAACCAAGATTAGAATATTGGAAGCTACAGTGATCAAATATGGTTCTGAAGCATGGGCGCTCCAAAGAGCAGATGAAACTTTACTATATGTTTTCCAAAGAAATTGCCTACGGATTGTTCTGGGTACCCGGCTGACTGACCATATTTCAAACAGTAGGTTGTACGAAAAATGTGGTTCAATCCTGCTTTCTAGGGCTATAATGAAAGAAAGGTTGAGATGGCTAGGCCAAGTTCTACAGATGAAGGATGACAGATTACCGAAGATTGTCCTTTTTGGCCAACCGTCTGGGGCTGGACGGAAAGCAGGTCGTCCTTCTCTGGGTTGGGAGGATGTCATATTAGGTTGGAGGAGCGCGCGTAGCTGTGTTGGCCTCAGGCGGCTTGGTGCTACAGTGAGTTATTAGTAGTAGTAGTAGTAGTAGTACAATAGTGCTGCCTAAGTAAAGAGTGAATTGGGCAAAATGTAGGCTACTATTTATTTTTATTATTCCTGTTTTTCACCAAGGCACTTAGTATGGAAGGACTTGTTGTAGAAACTTTGGAAGGGCTCATTTGATTGGAAATTGAAAGTTCTAATGCCCTTTTGAGTAAAAAGGGATTGGAGTGCAATCAGTCTCCCTCCAAAGCACCTTTTTTCCTCATGTTCATCAGATCAAAATGTCAAGATAGCCAATTTGTTAAGCCCTTGGAGCTAGGGTAGTAAGTTATACAATTTGCCATAGCATTTGTTTTTGGAACACAACATAGCATTTGTTTTTGGAAAAGTCAGTAAGTCTGACCTTTGGTGTTCAAAAAGACCAAGGGTATTCAGTTGAAGGTTTCAGGGAATTAGGCTGAAACTTCCAGGGCTACCAATGTTACTACTACTTTTGTCACTACTTCTACAACTATTACTGTGACTATTGAACTGAAACAAACTACCGATTACATCCAGGTTGTCAAGATATCAAGGCAGGATATCTTAGGTCTGGAAAAGGGCAAAAGTTCCAGGGAAAGTTTATGTTTCTTAAAACTGAATCAAAGGCACTATGTGCATGCTGGTTGTCAATTTGACGTCTCAACAATATCTCAAGAATGACTAAGGGTATTAAGTTGAAACTTTCATGACTACTATTATTACTACTTCTGCTCGTACTACTAAACTAATTCAATAGGGGGTAAGTGTATCCAGGTTGTCTAAATAGCGTAGATACAGTATCTTTGGAGTAGAGTAGGGAATTAATTTTTTTTTTCTGTGAAAATTGAGGACGTGCATCCAGATTATATTACTAGAATTGTTGAATAATTTTGTCCAAAATATGAATAGTAAGCCAAAATCTGGATTTTTATAGAGAAAAACTGAAAGTTTTTAATGGGGAAGTAAACGGACGGATATTTGAATTGTCTTAGGAAATTAAAGAAAGAAATTTTAGAAAATCAGTAATTTGGTTAAGGTTTGGCATTGTTATGAGTATATTATCTTTGTAGAATAGTTGTGTGTAATTTGTTGTTAGTAAAAAATTAACTAGTAGGGAGTAGGCTAGGACTAGGTAGGACAACATATCAAGGAATGGGGGATAGCCCCAGCCCAAAATCTGACATGGCCAGAGGTCAAAAAGGAGTATCAGATAGAAACCAAAGCGAACTGTATTTATTACAGCATTTGACTAAAGGTGGAAGTGGGTCTAATAGTCCAAAGCAAACTGGAAAGGTCCCTGAAGCAGCAAAAGGATATGTGGAAAAGAAGCTCAGTATTCTGCTAAAGGCAAGTGGTATAAAAGAGGGCTATGGTGAGGTGATGAATAGATCACAACCAGGAGGTTCCATAGTGGTTCATGTAAAAAATAAATTGTATGCACAAAAGATTCTTGAGGTGAAAGAAATAAAGTTCAATGAAGATTTGATTGTATTTGAAAAGGGTGACAAAGATACAATGTCTAGAAACAAAATCTCAAAAAGAATAGGAGTGATGTTTATGGATAAAGAAGTTGCAAGCAATGAAGAAACAAAGCAAGAACTACTTGAAAATGAATATGTATCAGATATATGCCTTATGGGCAAACCAAGTGAGGAGAGAAACACTTCTGGTGTGATATTTACTTATAAAGGTGATCAAGAATTTCCAACAAGTATTGGAGTCTGGGTTATCAGAAAACATGTATATCAGTATCTACCATAATAAGTACAGTGCTTTAGATGTCAGAGGTTTGGACACCGTTCTCTAGAATTTAGAGGAAAAGGGAGATGCAGGATTTGTGCAGGAGCTCATAGCAACAAGGACTATACCAGCAGTGGATGCATCAGCACAACAAAATGTGTTAACCGTGGTAAGAACCATACAGCAAACTCAAAAGAATGCCTAATAAGACAAGAAAGAGCTCTTATACTTAAAAAAACAATCCTTGAAAACCTGCTAGTGCATCAAGCAAGACAAAAATTGCTAGCACATAACTGCCACCAAATTTTCAAGGTGAAAGTGTCTTCCCACAGTTAGTGTCTAAGAACTCATTCCGCTCTGACACACAAGAAAATGATACAAATAAACAAGCATTTGCAACCCTTTCAAAAATGGTAGAGAAACAAAATGAATTGATTGCCAAACTAAGTAATATTATTACGAGCCTTAAATAAGTTGAAAGAAATAAAAAAGAAGATGCAAGAAATAAAAGAAGAATCTGAAACTGAAGAGAATAGTAAAAACAAGACTCAGTTGAGGCCATCAAAAATCAAGACTTCAACTCAAAAAGAAAGACAAGTTCACAGTCTCTACCCACCATGCTTCGAAAAAGGAAATCAAGAAGGTCATGAAGATTATTCAGATTCATGCCAACTGTCTCTCTCAATCAAAAAGAATAGAATTAAGAAATGTCCTTGTAAGAGAAAAACCTGATGTAGTGTGTGTTCAGGAAACATTCCACACAGCTGCTGATAAAGCTCATTACCAAGGATACCAGTCATTTAGATGGGACAGAAAATCAGGAAAGATATACTGCAGAGGAAACAAAATTAGTTGCAGATAGATCTCCTGAATTTGGAGTGGTGAAGGTAACAAATACTTAAGGTAGGGCAATTAATGTAGTTAATTATTATAATAATAGAACTGAGAATTTCAGCAAATCTCAGTTTAGAAAGATACTGAAAGAAACAGAACACCCAAAGATAATAATAGGAGATTTTAATCTTCATCACACTCTATGGAATGATAGCCACACTGAAGATGGTAAAGCTAAAGAATTAATAGATATACTGATTGATCCAGAAAAACAGATAGCTCTTGCTACACCAAAAAACCTTGCAACTAGACTAAATAAGACAACTGGGGGAACAACAACACTAGACTTGACTATTATATCTACTGAGCTAGCAACTGACCTGGCTGTCTATTCAAAAAATGATTTTGACTCTGACCACTTCATCATTTTCACTGACATAGAGTTTGGACCACAGCCCTCTGCCTGTGAAACAAGAGAAAAATGGTCATTCTCTGACAAAAGAATTGCTAAATGGAAAGAAGAAATATCAAAACTTAACTTACCCAGCCTAAAAACACTACCTACTGAAGAGACTATTAAAGAAGTCACAGAAAAGATCATAGAAGCTGGGAAAAAACACCTAGCTATAAAAGTTAGCCAAGGAATGAAAAAGAAGGCTTATAACTCTACCCCAGGATGGACAGCCAAATGTGAAGTAATAAGAAGAAGAGACGAGACCTAAGCAGTAAACTGAAGAAAAGTGGGAAGCCTGGAAGAAACATTTCTGTGAGCAGACTAAAAGCGGAGATAAATAAAGTAACAGCCCAGCTCAGACTAACTGTCAAAGAGGAGAGATACAAAGCTTGGACTTGGGTAATTCATGAAAAAATCAGAGGAAATATTCCTGTAAGATGCTTGTTTAGGAATTTTAAGGAATACATAAAAAAAGAAACTTAAGTTTGCAAACCAAAGCTTCTCCAAATGGGTAGACAGCAAGTCTTTGGAGATGCCGAAAAAGCAGAGATCTTGGCTGATCAATTTGAAAATACATCAGAATGAAGCAGAAGACAACAAACTGATAACACCAATAAAGCTACTCCAGACAATCACAAGCACTACAATAACAATGAAAAAGAACCTCTACTTAACTTAAGGGATATCCAAGAGCAATATCTGAGCTAAAGTCAGTTGCAACAGGAAATGACAGAGTCCACAATAATATGTTAAAAGCTCTTCCCATTGAGACCATGCAGATAATTTTAGAACTATTTAAAAGTCCTTAAATGAAGGAGTTGTGCCACAAATATGGAAACATGCTGTCATCCATCAACAACAAAGAGAGATAAAACTCTACAAAAAAAAACTCAAACGAGATGACAGCCAGTAGAGAGGAAAGACTAAAACAACGCGGATATTTCGCCTGTATCCAAACAAGGCGTCCTCAGCACAAGATAAAAAGAAAACTAAACTAAAAACAAATACAAACCACCACCAATAATAATAAATACAATTGTCGCTACTTATCCACGTAGGGAAAAAAGCTATTCGAGTTACTTCATTGAGAAACATCAAAGATCAACTGAGGAAAAATTATGAAAATTGAAACTTAGTTAACTATTCTGTTGCGAAAGAATCCTCTTGTAAGCTAATATTGAAGCAACTCTTTTTGGTCTAGTTTCAATTTTCATAATTTTTCCTCAGTTGATCTTTGATGTTTCTCATTGAAGTAACTCGAATAGCTTCTTTTCCCTGCATGGATAAGTAGCGACAATTGTATTTATTATTATTGGTGGTGGTTTTTATTTGTTTTTAGTTTAGTTTTCTTTTTATCTTGTGCTGAGTACGCCTTGCTTGGATACAGGCGAAATATCCGCGTTGTTTTAGTCTTTCCTCTCTACTGGCCATTGTCTCGTTTGAGGTTTTTTTGTAGAGTTTTATCTCTCTTTGTTGTTTATTGTCATGTCTGGCCAGTTTGGTTTAAGAACTTTCATTTGTCATCCATCCAATCCTAAAACCTGGAAAAGATCCCAAAGACCCTGCTTTTTACAGGCCAATTTCGCTACTATCATGCCTTGCTAAATTACTTGAAAGGGCAATAAAAGCAAAGATTATGAAGACTCTGAAAGGCAATATTCAAACTGAACAATGTGGATTCTATGTAGGATGGAGCACCACTCATACCCTACTAAAGCTTGAGCATCATGTAAAAAAAAGCTTCTTGAAGAAAAGACGCACTTGTTGAATATTTTTGATGCTAAAGCAGCATTTGATAAAGTAAATATTGAAAAGCTTAAGGAAAAAAATCAAGAACTAAGTAGATAGAAGGTACAGTACATGGCTTCAGGAGTGGATAACCAGTAGAGCTTTTTCAATAAGAATAAAAAGGACATTGTCAACTGTAATGAATCCAGAAAGTGGGGTCCCCTAAGGAGGAGTCCTGAGTGCCATGTTATTTGCACTATACATAAGTGATCTCAATGCAGAGAACCTTCAAAGAGCCAAGATATACCTATATACAGATGACTTAGGTGTTACAATTGAAGGCAGACAGAAAGAAGAAATTCAGACATAGGCTCAAAAAGCAGCAAATTTCATAGAGCAGTGGGCAGTTGAGAAAGAAATTTTCCTTTCAGAAGAGAAAACTACAATGATGATGTTCACCAGTGAAAAAAGACAAGCACCAGACCCAGATGTATTCCTGAATGGATTGAACACTAGATGCACAGGGAGTGTTTGCTACCTTTGAGTTCTCCTTGATAGTCAGTTGACCTGGGAAAAACACATAGCAGAACTCATAACAGCTGTAGACAGACGAGCTGTAGGCAAATAGTTATTAATGCAATATGTAACAAAAAGTATGAAGTCCCAAGGGATGTTCTAATCCAGTTTTCTAAAGCAATAATCCTTGGAAAAATTGGTTATCCATCTCTGGTATATGCATCTGCTAAGAAAACAATCCTTGTAAAATTAACTACAAAATGGAATGAGACACTAAGAAGGACAACAAATGCACTAAAATCATCACCAATCCCAGCTGTATGTATTGAAACATCAACAACTTCAATACCCACAAGGAGAAAAATATTTATGGTAAAATATCTATTAAAGAAATGGGGAACCAAACAAGAAGACATTATCAAAAATGAGATACTAATGGACCCATACCTCATGGATTAGAGATTTGACATTTACAACACCCCACATCTAGTCAAACTTCTGAAGGACTTTCCAACAAACATGTCACCTCTCACAATTCCAACTAACAAGACAAAAAGAATTGAGGGACTAGAAAGAAATATTTCATGGAAAATCCACAAAGAAATAGGACAAAAATAAGGAATGTCTGAGCAGTCCCTGCTGCAATTTGCACTGAGTGAACTGGAAAACTACAGAGGCTACAGGAAATTTTTTACAGATGGATCCAAAATGGGAAGTCAAACAAGGTGCAACAAAGTTATGTGTCCTTTAAATTGCCCAGGCGCTACTTTCAATTGAATTTATTAAAGTTAAAGTAAAATTATCTATCACTTATATACATCCAGCCAAAATGGCAATGCCCTGTTCTCCTCTCATTCATCAAAAAAACTTCCACAACTCATTTGGCTATGTGTAACTTCACCCCAGTTGTAAAATCTATGCTTAACATGTCCTACATATGGTCCCTGGAAAATACTCCCCCCCTCAGAAAATACCTCTTGTGGAACATGCCCCCCCTGGAAAATACCCCCCTTCCTCAGGGTAAATACCCACGGTGGAAAATAAGGCTTTATTTAGACAATTTATTATTTTTTTTTCTAGAGGGAAGGAATTTTGGTACTTCTGTATTATACACCCCTCACTCAAGTTTATGCTGAGCAAAAATCGTGGACAAACTGGTTTCTTTGTTAGTTTCTTTTAGCTTAGCACGAGACAAGACAAAGACGAGTGACAGAATAGACAGGAAATATATAATTTTGGCTATATATTTGCACATAAGGGGAGTGGTAAAATGTTTGGACAGTTTAAAGTCAAAAAACGGTTCTTACTTCATAACTTTCCATGGGAGGTATTTTCTGCGGGGGCGGGATATTTTCCAGGGGGTATCTTTTTAATCCTTATTAGTTTTTAATCTTTTTAGTACTGTTGCTAATTCTTCCTCATTAAACAAATCTCCCTTCACATCCAAGGCATCAGAAACTTTTTTGTTTTCATCTATATCTTTTCCTGCAACTGTATCTTGATTTAGCACATTCTCAAAATGTGCCCATCTTTCTTTAACTTTTTCCTTATCACTAATTGTGGCCCCATTTCTATCTTTAACTGGGCCAGTGTAATATTTTACTATTATGCCATCTAGCTGCATCTTCCAGATACTCAGTAATTTTATCCATGACCTCCACTTCACATCTCCTTAGTTCATATTTTAATGCTTTCTCCACTTTCCTTACATTCCTTTTGTTTTCATATGACCTATCACTCGGATAATTCTTATACAAACCCCTTCTACTCTCTAATAAACCTATAGCTTTTTCACTAATATTTCCTAGTTGCAGTCTTAGCACTCTTCCCTAAGACACCATTAGCAACTTCACATTGTTTTTCTAAGCTGCTGCCTATTATTTCTCAGGACTGTTAGGGAGATAGGTTGGGGTAAATCAAAAGACACTACATGCATGCAGTTTTCCAACAGAGTGTATAAACAATATTTCAGAAATGACTTAAATCAGAAAAATCTGAACAATGAGTGTTTGGATAATTGTGAAATTGAGAATTAGTTGAACAAATACCAGAGAAATTTGAAGGTAAACTATTGTATAAATAATCATGACAAATATTAGAAATAGATATTGTATGAAGTTGATCCAAAGAATATATTCCTGAAGTACTATATAAGTATAACTGAAGATCTATGCTCAACATTAAAAAGAATTCTCATTGCTTTATTCTGGAGTATTTGGAGAGATTTAAATACAGATGAAAAAGTAGTTCAAGTCAAGTTCAATTTATTAATATAAGATGCATAACAAATAAAATATACTGGGTCACTACAGAGAGACAGAGCTCATGATAGAAGCCCAAACAGAAATACAATAAAGAAAATATGCATGGACAAAAGAATAATAAATTGATCTTAGAATATTTTTAGGGAAAAAAATAACAAAAGACATGATAGAATACCAATATTTTGAGAAACTTTAAATGATAGTGTTTTAACATGTTTATGAAATGACAAATTTTCATCTAAAGTAACACCAATGTATTCCTACTGATCAACCCCTTCTTAATTCAATACCATTCAACAAAAGAGAGAAGCTATCTGAAATGACTGATCCAGTTCATGAAAACAACATATATTTGCATTTTTTGTCATTAAGAGCAAGTAAATCTGTTGAGTACCAAAAAGATACAGCTTGTAATGTGCATTCAAGATTATGGAAAAGAACTGCTAAGTCCAGGTGAGATGAAAAAATTACAACATCATCAGCAAACCTAATAATTTTACAAAGAGGCAAAATATCCAGTAAATCATTTATACAAAGACAAAATAAAACAGGCCTAAGGACAGAACCCTGAGGTATTCTGTAATTAATCAGAAAAGTATCTGAATGAAGATCATGGGGTTTATCAATACATTCTAGTTGTCTCCCAGAAAGATAAAATGCAAAAAAATAACTGTTTGAGTTGAAAATCTCTAAGACTAAAGTTTTGTAAGAATCAAAGAATGATTTACAGCATCAAACACCTTAGCAACATCAAGGAAGATTGCCAAAGCATGTTGATCACCATCTAATGAATCATTTATATTCAATAAAAGGTCAAGAACTGTCAGTTCAGTTTACTTTCTCTTTATAAATCCATATTGAGGAGTGTGTAATATCTTATTATCAAATAAATATTTTTGTAGTTGACTATTTGCAATTCTGTCCAAAATTTTACTGTAAACTGAAAGCAAAGAAATACCTCTATAATCTGAAAAATCAATTGAATTACCAGCTTTAGGTAGTGCTATAACATTTGCTTTTTTTAATAGCTCAGGAAAAACTTCATGTCTAAGTGACAGAATAAAACATTCACCAATAAAGGGGAAATGTTTGATGCTACCTGTTTAATAATTTTTGCTGAAAATCCAAAATCATCTGCAGAAAAGCTTTGTTTAAGCTTCATAATATTTTTTTTTTATTTCCTGAGGTGCAATCTCAGAAAAAGTAAACATTCTTTCTACATGTTGCTTATTACCAGGAATAATAGGGAAATTCAACTGTGTACTCATAGTTGATGCAAGTCTAGAACCAATATTACTAAAATAATCTCCCAATGCATTTAAAATATCTTTAGGTTTTGAAATATCTTTAGGCAATTATTATACTCATAAATAGCACAAAATAAGGCATTGAGTGGTACATCCACTTTGTTGGTAAGTCAATTATATCAACTGCAATATGTTTACTGTTGTATTAATCTAAATGTGGAAAGTGTTGAGCAGGGAATCAAATGGTAAACTAGGCTATTAGGCTACCCTTTTGCTATTAGAGTACTTATTCACATGAGCCTATAGACAATAATATCAACATTGACTAGCCAGCAAAAGTTTGCTAGTTTTGTTGTTTTTCATACAAATTTGTATTAGATTAGCATATTAAGAAACCACAGATGAGAAATACTTTATAAAAAAGTTGGGTTAAATTCTAGTTCATTGACTTCTTGTTATCTCAGAAAGGGGTTAGATTAGGAAAATGAAACTTTCAGGGATACATCTACATGCTAAAGTACGTCCTGGGAAGGTGTTTTGAAGTAGCCTACCTACCTCTAGTCCTTCTCTCTCTAGAGGGCCCTGACCTTTGATGACCTTGAAAATATGTGTCATAAAAGTGAAATCTTGCAAAATAGATCTTCTACATGAATGAAGTACAACAAAATTGTTTTCAGCTTCACAACAGGAAATGCAAATACATTTCCTAAATTAAAAAAACAAAACAATATTGATATGGCTCAGAATTCTACTCAAATAACAGGAATTGCATTTCCAGAACTAAAGGCAGAGAAAAAGCAACTAGTAGCTGAAAATTAAGGTAAAACATTGTTTTGTCAAAATTTCAATAGGTAATAGACCTGTCATGTAGGCAAATTTCAGGGCTCTCTAGAGGGAGAAGGAGTAGAAGTGGGCACTCTAAAATACCTTCCTGGCATATAATTTAGCCTGTAGACCTATCCCTGAAAGTTTCATTTCCCTAACCTTACCCCTTTCTGAGATAGCAAGAAGTCACTCAACTAAAATTTCACCAAAAGTAGCCTGAAACAACTATTTAACTTTGTATAGCCTAATCACACTGTAATTGCAGTTTTGAAAGAATACTGACTGAGGTGTCAAACTTGTTTTGCTGTCTAATTACTATAGACTGTTATGAGATGTATCTACTTTAATTACAGACTGAGGTTATAGATTGTAGTTACCTTTTGTGGCTTTGTTAAAATACAAATTAGCAATCAAATAAGAGAAGTTTAACCTAGATCAAGCTTAGGCTTTGAGTACCTGCTTTAGCTGTTAAAATTGAGTACATCTGTTTACAGACTGATTAGGCTAGTAAAGCCCACTCACAAATTCTTAGACAAAGTTACACACCATAATGTTATTTTTGTTTCATCTTCAAAGCTAAGACTAGCTATGTTACTCAGGCAGTCAGGATGGTAGATTAGTGAATTACCATTGCTGATGATGTTGAGAAATATTAAGCGTTTTTCCTAAAGCCTCATTCAAAAAGCCTAGTTCCTGGTAGCGAGCGACTCTCCTTATGAACCTTGAGGACACATACTACCTAGCAACATATGTAAATTCAAGGAAAACGCGACACAAGCAACAAACAAGACCGTAACGAGGACTTTTGGGCTGAAGGGGAGGCGTACAAAACTTTAAAGCGCATAAAATTTGTTTAATGCATTTCTGTTCCGTTTTCAGGAATTGAAGAAAAATTTTGATGGGGACTAACCCCTCCCCCCATGGATTCAGCTTTGGAATCAACATTCAGAAAGGTGAAGGACCAATAGTCTTTTCAGACTTCTTAATCTCTTGCTTTTGTCAATGAGAGTAGACGAAAAACCGAAAAGACAAAATATTTTTTTAAGAATGTAAGATATCAGTTCTGGCATAATTTTGTTGGCGTCTAGGACCTACCTACATATTGAGTTTTTGAAAAAACTAAAAAAAAATAACACAAAAATTCCAATAGACAGTGAAGATTTGTTTTTATTTACTAATGGGCAAGTCTATTTCGAAAAAGATTGTTGATATTTTCCAAGGATATAAGCATAATTCGGGTGCATAATAAGAATGCATATTACGGCTTTGAAACTATACGAGTGAGCGAATAACATGGGCTGCATAACAACGAGGCCTACGTAAAGAATACTGTTGGCACAACGTATTATACATTTTTTTTAGACCAGGGCACTTTTTATAGAAGGAGTTGTCGTAAAGACTTCGAAAAGGGATCATTCGGTTGGAAACTAATAGGACTAGCACCTTTTTTAATAGTAAAAAGTGATCATTGGGCATAATATGCCCTCCATATGCCAATAATATGTCATATTATGACCTGTTCCAACGGCCATCATGTCCCCAATTGCCTCTGATCAAAATTTTGAGATAGTCATTCTGTTAAACGTAGTTGAAAGGGCCGGAAATTATGTCTTTGAGGATGAAAACCCACTCCCTCCCCTAAAAACATCGGGGCAGGGGGTTGTATGTTTTGCCCTGAGGGCATATAAGGTTTTTATAGAAAGCATAGTCGTAGAAACTTCAAAAAGGAACCATTCGATAGGAAATTAAGAAGACTTATGCCTTTTTAATAGTCAAAAGTGATTGAAGGGCAAATACCCTTCCCACGTCCATCATTTCCCCAAACATTTCTGATCAAAATTTGAGATAGCCATTTTGTTCGAAGTAGTTGAAAGGTCCGGAAATTATGACTTTAAGGATGAGGGCAAGGGTTCTAAGTCATGCCCTGGGGGCATATATCGTTTTAAGAAAGCACTGTCGTAGAAACTTCAAAAAGGACTCATTCTATTGAAAATTGAAATAGTATTGTCCTTTTTAAGAATCAAAGTGATCGAAAGGCAGCTACGCCCCCAACACACTTCCAATTTTTTCGAAACGTATCTAATGGAAATTTTGAGGTTTTTTTCACTTAAAATAGTCCAAATATCATATTAAAAGGCCTTTGGGATTGTTGGGGACGACAACGATTGTAAGTTATGCCCTGGCGGCATGTAAAAGTCTCATGAAAGGAATGGCTGTAAAAACTTTAAATGAACCTCATTTGGTTGAAAATTGGCAGTTTTAGTTCTTTTATGAGTCAAAAGTGATGGAAAAGAGCTACCCCCCCCCCCATTCGACTGCCTCTTTTCACCAAACAAATCTGATTGAAATTGTGAGATAGTAATTTTGCTCAAAATAGTTCCAAAAATATATAACAATGCCGCTAAGGTTGATTTAAACCTCCCCCCAGTGCCCTGGAGATAGGGTCGTAAGAACTTTAAATGGGGCTCCTTTGAAACCCCCACCCCGACAGTTCGCAGGGCAATGGTTGTAAGTTATGCCCAGGGGGTATATAAGGTTTTTATAGAAAGGGTGGACGTATATACTTCGGAGGTGACTTAATTGATTGATAATCACAGATTATAGCACCGTTTTTAAGAGTGAAAATGATCAGAGAGTAGCTACACCCAACCCCCCTTCAGAGGTCGTATTTTCTCGAAATACATCCAATAGAAATCTTGAGACAGTCATTTTATTCAAAATAGTCCAAATATCATATAACAAGGCTTTTGGGCTGATAAAAACCACCAGAGCCTGGGGGCGAGGGTTGTAAGTAATGCTGCAGGGGCGTTTAAGATTTCTATTTAAGATCTGGTTGTTTTACTTTAGAAGAAGCTCATTTAGTAAAAAATTGAAAATTCTAGTTTTTTCTTAAGAGTAAAAAGTGATGGAGGGCATTTAGCCTCCCTTCCTTCTCCAAAAACCTCTGTTTACGCCAAATGCATCTGACTGAAATTATGAGACAGCGATTTTGTTCAAAACAGTCCATAGAACATATAACAGTACCTCTGATGTTGACAGAACCCCCATTGCCCTGGGGATAGAGTTGTAATCTATGCCATGAGGGTATATAAGGTTCTTATGGAATTAGTGGTCATATAAACTTCAGAAGGGACTTCATTTGGTTTGAAATTGGACGTTATAGTACCCTTTTTTAAGAGTCAAAGTGATTTGAGAGCAACCAGCCCTTCCTCCACAGTCATCATGTCTATTAACGCCTCAAATCAAAATTTGGAGATAGCAATTTTGTTCATCGTAACTGAAGGGCCCGAAAGTTATGTCTGTGAGGAAAATAACCCCCTACAGCTCTCAGGGAAGGATTAGAAGTTATGTCCTTGGGGCATGTAAGGCAATTATAGAAAGGGTGGTGGTATATACTTTGGAGAGAACTCATTGGATTGGTAATCAGAAGTTCTGGTACCCTTTTTAAGAGTCAAAATAATCACAAAGCAGCAACTCCACCCCCTCCCACGCACACATACACGTCGTTTTTTCACGAGAAGAATCCAACAGAAATTTTGAGATATTCCTTTCATTCGAATTAATATTAAAAACTTTTCCCAAAAAACAAGTCTTTCAAAGAAAGTAAAGAGCTCCATTAAGCCAAGAATTAGCTTAAATAAAGTAAATTAATCTTGCAAGTATAAAATTACCACACATCACTACCAATAATATGTGATACTCAAAGCGAACCGAAATTACAATAGCCAAGTCAAACTGAAAACGAGCAAAAAATAACATGATTAGGGCTGATAACCCCCATACCTACTCAAAACCAGAACACAGTTTGCGCTAAACTGAAAAAAACAAGGTAAAAAATGACCGTCGATTGTCAGTTTAATTGATATATATTGATATTTATTCCTAAAAAAATTCGAAAGACACTGTCGTTTAATATCTTTTAAATCATCACCTGGGCTTGGCGTGTTATTCGATAAAGATATATCTTTTGATATCGCTAAAAAAAACTCCCTTAATTGTTTTAAAACATGTTTCCGAAAAGACTTTTTGAAAAGTTTAATGACTTTAACAATTTATGCTAATGGCTGTCAAATGGTTCAAGTCCTGTGCGATTTGCAATCAAATCTGATATTCATTTACGATATCAAACCAATTATATTTTAACTTTCTCTTTGTCTTTTATTTTGCTCACGATAATGATGAGGCATTAAGTCTACAAAACTTGATGTAACTTTCTATGAATCTTCGTCTTGTTTTGGCGTTTTCAAAGTTTTAGAACTCTCAGAAGTTGGAGGTTGATCACTGATATTTACTTTGAGCTGTTTTTCAAGGTAGGGTTCACACCTGTCTACACGTCGAAGGGCAATTTTAAGGAAATATTATTTTTGATCATTGGCAATTGTTTCATTGTCAATAAATTTATAAGTATTATTTTCAAAGTGCTCTTTCGGTGAAAGATCGAGTTAAATTGGGGTTAAGTTGTAAGGTTTAGACATTATTAGAGAATAGTGTTTACAAGTCCTGCGATTATCGGCAGTAATAATGAAAAGAAACTACAGCCCGCTTGAACAAGCCTTTTTCTTTTAAAATCTTTTCCTTTCTTTTTGGAAGCTAGGGCACGTGCGAGTGAACGAGGTTGGTTTAACTGTTGCCAAACACCTTCTGACAGATTATTTTCAAAGTGCTCTTTCGGTGAAAGATCGTGTTAAATTGGGGTTAAGTTATAAGGTTTAGACATTATTAGAGAATAGTGTTTACAAGTCCTGCGATTATCGGCAGTAATAATGCAAAGAAACTACAGCCCGCTTGAACAAGCCTTTTTCTTTTAAAATCTTTTCCTTTCTTTTTGGAAGCTAGGGCACGTGCGAGTGAACGAGGTTGGTTTAACTGTTGCCTAACACCTTCTGACAGATTATTTTCAAAGTGCTCTTTCGGTGAAAGATCGAGTTAAATTGGGGTTAAGTTATAAGGTTTAGACATTATTAGAGAATAGTGTTTACAAGTCCTGCGATTATCGGCAGTAATAATGTAAAGAAACTACAGCCCGCTTGAACAAGCCTTTTTCTTTTAAAATCTTTTCCTTTCTTTTTGGAAGCTAGGGCATGTGCGAGTGAACGAGGTTGGTTTATCTGTTGCCTAACACCTTCTGACAGTTGAACATTACCTTCAGTTAAATTTAAGCAAAGCTCAGATAGGAGATTAATGAATTCATTGTAAATTTTATGTTTGAGTATAGCTTTCCTTAGCCGTGGTTTTGAATTACCTAGGACGGTAAAAAATGTCTCTTTTAATGTAGCTTATTCAGTGTCATTATGACGACCAGGGACCTTTTTAATATTCACGTGTAGATGTAAGGTAATTTCATTGTACTAAATATCCGTAACTCCTCGGGTCTGTTTTGATTAAGATCCAATAGAATGTATCAATAAGGTTTATTGTGGCTTGATTGTATGCCGAGAGTGAAATATTCGGTTCTCCGGTGATATATTTGCTTTTTAAAACTATAAGAAAACTTGAACAACTGAACAACCCTATAGATGAACAACCCTATAGATGATTCATTTACTCTGATGAAAAAGATTGTGGAGAACAAACGTTACTGATATTTTTTCATGATGATATCGAACCGTGAATAATTGTAACTATAATTAAATAATGTAACTATAAATAATTGTAAATAATAGTGTTTACAAGTCCTGCGATTATCGGCAGTAATAATGTAAAGAAACTACAGCCCGCTTGAACAAGCCTTTTTCTTTTAAAATCTTTCCCTTTCTTTTTGGAAGCTAGGGCATGTGCGAGTGAACGAGGTTGGTTTATCTGTTGCCTAACACCTTCTGACAGTTGAACATTACCTTCAGTTAAATTTAAGCAAAGCTCAGATAGTAGATTAATGAATTCATTGTAAATTTTATGTTTGAGTATAGCTTTCCTTAGCCGTGGTTTTGAATTACCTAGGACGGTAAAAAATGTCTCTTTTAATGTAGCTTATTCAGTGTCATTATGACGACCAGGGACCTTTTTAATATTCACGTGTAGATGTAAGGTAATTTCATTGTACTAAATATCCGTAACTCCTCGGGTCTGTTTTGATTAAGATCCAATAGAATGTATCAATAAGGTTTATTGTGGCTTGATTGTATGCCGAGAGTGAAATATTCGGTTCTCCGGTGATATATTTGCTTTTTAAAACTATAAGAAAACTTGAACAACTGAACAACCCTATAGATGAACAACCCTATAGATGATTCATTTACTCTGATGAAAAAGATTGTGGAGAACAAACGTTACTGATATTTTTTCATGATGATATCGAACCGTGAATAATTGTAACATCTCTAGACACCATTCTTCAATGGGTACAGCTAAATCATCATCAATAGACTATGAGTTTGGTCCAATAATATTAAACACGTCAAGACCTCGTATGAATTTTAATTCTGGCGGAATACTCTTCATTTTATCATAGTACTGTTGCCACACCCTATAGCAATACTAGACATTCTTCAAGTTTTCTAAAAATATTTTACAATGATTTTGTATTATTTTTGTTAAAAGTGTTATTTTCCCTGACACTGATGGTTTACAAAGAAATGATCTGAATGGTGATTTAAATTGATACATACTCATTCAATGTCAAAATACAGCTGACCAAACTGACCGAGCACCAGTCTGTTAAAAAAATACTCAATAAATAATTGCTAAGTAAATCAATTGCTAAGTCACCATATTAACGTCAATAAACAATAAATAATCAATAAATAAATGCACTAAATATTTTTAGACATAATTTATATAAGCACTAGTTAACAGCATAAAATAAGCACTTGAATAAATTTACATGGACATTAAATATAACTTTAAAAAGGGTCCCATCCGGAGGGCCAGTTCCCTCCGGAGGACGTGGTGGCCAGATCGGCAGCCGGTAGAAAAGGTGCCTGCTGAGGTGGGCAAGGACTGGCTGTGGGCCACGGGAGTGACCGGAAAATTAACATAAAATAATGTAATTTTAAGCAGTTTTTTAAAAAGGATTCCGCTTTGCGCAATAAAATATATAAATTTAACAAAATAAAAAACACTATAAAAACACACACTGCAAAGTTGAAGACTGATAGAATCCCCCCCCCCAGCTAATGAGCTTTCTGCAGACCAAGACGCTGTCTATACTCTACACATACGTCTCAATCTTTTAACGTCTCAATCAAATATTTTCTGCACAGTTCTTATAAAGAATCATATCGAAATTTTCCTTTACATATTGAGATGGCATCTCTCTGTACAATTTTTTGATATCCTTATTTTGTATTTCCACACAGTATACCTTTAGATCTGCAAGCACACAGTGGGATATCAAGTTGCTCTCCTTCTCGGACTTTAAAAATAACAACTTATTTGGGGCCAGGCGCTTCAATAGCTCCGGGTAAAAGGACTCGTCCCAGTTGGTGTAGTCTATTCGAGAACAAATGTGATGACTATTTTCCAAATAGTCTAATAAATTTTAAGTTTTAAATTTTAACAGGAATGAATCTGTTTCCCCATAATAAAACTTGAACTTGTCCGCTCCCCCGATTCAGCTTACACACATTGTAATAAAATCCAAACATAAGTTGTTTTGAAATTTCTTATATGGCAGTGCCAGCAGCAATGTTTTTATTTAATGGTGCATTTCTTTATTTTCTATGTAAGAGGACCACATGTGAGTCTATGATCGTTAATGATGTGAAATTCCGATCAGCAACGATTTGACAAAATTCTTTTGGATCAGTTACAAAGTTACAACGACCCCTATTGCACAGACTTTCGCATATTTTACCAAAGGCCGAATTTAAAATGAATCTAAAGATTTCTTTTTCGGTCTCCTTTTTGCTTCAAATCGTTTCCTGACAAAGGTGTCAATAAAGATCTACATACATGGCTTCTGATAGAACTGGAGGGTTGTATGAATCTTTTTGACGCCATTAGCATCTATCATGAAAATTTATTTACAACAATATTCAGTTTGGATGAAGGTTGGCAATGAGCTTTTGTTCTGAAGGTGTTCAGTGCATACCCCCATCCTTTACCAAGGATAAATTATAGGGACTCAATGATTCCCAGTCTAATTATTCACGGGAAAACAAAGTCCTTTGCCGAGTCATGAACTTCCACTGGTGTTTCACCATAAATTTTGAAAGCCATCGTTTTGCTCATTCTCCTCAATAGTGTATATGCCTGGGGAATTGGAAGCAGAAGGATTTTCCTTCCATTTTTAATTCCCACTCGGCAAAGGGAATTGACACATTGTCGACGGATAAAGGGAATTCATATCAAGTAAAACCGCATTCAGGTTTTTGACCGGTGCGTTATCGCACCGTTGCAGTTTTCAGGACACGATCTCTATGGAGCAAATATCCTCCCCGCATAGGTACTCAATGATTCCCAGTCTATTTATTCATGGGAAAACAAAGTCCTTTACCGAGTCATGAAGTTCCACTGGTGTTTCACCATAAATTTTGAAACGCACACCGGTGCGTTATCGCACCGGTGAAGTTTTCAGGACACGATCTCTATGGAGCAAATACCCTCCCCGCATGGACCTCTCAACAAAAAAGTGCTTATCAATGTTGGTGATCAGACTTATTTTTTCATTACTGATTCTAAGAATTAAATCTATAACCTGGTAAGGAGTTGAAAAATAATACTCCAAATCCAACCCAAATTCTTCGTAAATTTTATCCGTGTTTTTCCAGACAATAAGCAACAACATCAATATATCACTTGCCAGAAACATTTTACAATAATCCTCCCCATTTTTACACCCTCCCTTAACCCAAATTTTTTATCAAATTCATGATCGGCAGTGATGCATTAACGGTGGTGAAGTGAATAATAAAACGCTTTAATGGCCAGAAATTTTTCCTCAAATAGCCTCGAGTTGTAGTTGTAGTACTCATACGGGTATATGCCCGTACATGTTAATAAGTTATACATTTCTTCATCTAGAAAGTGATGTTTAAGGAGGGAAAAACTATCAAAATTGTCAATTTTTGTACTTGAATGATTTGACTCAAAGACTGGGGAAGAACCTATATAAACCTAAAAAAGAAATTTTTTAAAGTTTGTATTACCATTTTTAATCATTTTCCAATTTAATTCTAAAAGCAGCAATTTCTCAGATAATTTGGGTATTATATTATAAAAAAAGACCATTCTACTCATCCGCCATCTACAACTTCACCTTTCTGCAAACGTACCAATGCTGGTAATATCAATTTCAAATCGTATTTGGAATTGTGCATATAAACCGGAAGAGAATATTGCTATCTTGCATTAAAATTACAAAATTTATGTGCAGCTCCCCAAAGTTATTCCCTACCAATAAAATAGGATTACTTAAGTCATCGTGGCCACGGACTGCCATACCTCCAGTAGCTTCAATAAATTTTTTCTTGAAGTCCCGAAACATATCTTTATTTTTTTGGCTAACTCGTCTTTTGGTGATAAGATCATTGGATAATCTTTATTGTGCAACATTAAAATTGACATATTAGATGTTTAAATAAGTTTAACAATAGCTGCACCTACACAATCTTCCCAAAACAATGTCTCTAATATCTCTACCAATTGTCTCTTTGCCAGCAAGCATAAGAGACTGCAATGGCTTCGTATTCTTTAACATGATTCAAATTTGATTAGTCATACACGTCCAAGACTCTGTCCTCAATGTCTAATACCACCTTTTCGCTCTGCAAAAGCGAATTCTGAGAGCTTTTGAACCAAAAGAAGTCATTGTCACCCGAATTTGTCTCCAAGGACTGATATCCATGGCTTTGCATTGCCTCAAGTGGCGTTTCAATTTTATTTCGGTGTAGAATGTAGACAAACGCATTGGACAATAGTTGCACGTTAACCCCTTTTTATTATACATTGAACCCTCACTTAAAATCCGGCTGATAAGTGGAATTAAAAAGAAATTTCCAATTGAATCAGGGTCTTGGGCAGGCTCGTAGTGAATCCATACCAAGTGTTTCACCAATTCAATGGACAGAGCCCTTACCGAACATTATATCCCTTTTTACATTTAAAATCATCCTCTTGATATTCTGTTTCGTACTGTAACACTGAAACCCCAGTCTTTAAATGTTCATTTATCCTATAAAAAATATCTATCCCCTTAAACGTTACATAACCTTGCCCCTTTAGACATTTGAGATCGACTTTGAGAAACTCTTTCACCTCTCCACCCCCAAAACTGCCAAACTGTCCAAATTTTGTCTTAATAACAACCTGGTTTGCCTTGGGTAGGAGCTCTAAGCACTCTTAGACCGTATTGAAACGAAGCTGTTGTACATTTTTACAACCCTTTACATCTGCATTATGTCTTGTACCCTCCTTCCTCTACCCAATCTCTTAAAACAAATTCTTTTTTAAATTTTGTGACATTTAAATCTAAATTTTCTATACATAAAACAATTCACCTTCTCCCATTTTCATTATGACTTTCTACCCTATTAAAAATACTACCCACCCGCTCTGAAGTACACCCCCAGAATTATGTAAGTCCGATAGAAAAGGCAGCTTCTCTGTTTGTACGTAATGTGAGTAAACATATCCCGTCCTTTCATTATAAAAAGATATTTATTAGCGATGGATAATTTAATGCTGCCCCTATCTCCCATATTCTGAATGTGTTTTCAAGAAGTTCCCAAATCTCGCTGACATAGTAGTGTGTTATGTTAACCGGATCCATATGAATACTACCACTTTTAAGAGTGTTGAAGGGATCTGTAAGTTCATCTCTAAAAACATTAATATTGCGCAAAACGGTAACGGCTAAATAAAAATCAGGCAATACAGGGGGTGACCCGGTGCCACTTTATTCTGGCTCCTCCGTATCACTGTGAAGGGTGGGCGCCTGTCCTTCCAGCACCTTCTCGGCGTCTCTAGGGCGTATTTACACTAACAAATTGTCCAACAATTTAGCATCGAGGCTAAGATATATCACGAAAGTTTATAAATCAAAGTTGGAGGAAAGAACACTAATAGGGCTCAGCCTTACACTACAATCCCCCTCACATTCATTATTTTCGGGGGGGGCGCACATAGATTGTCAAAAAATTTTGTAGGTAGTAACAGGATGGTCGTCTCAAAATAGGTCCGTAATGTAGGTATGTTAACCTAGAAAATAATAAAAGCTTATTTGCTCATTGAAAAATTCTTGATTTCATTCTGTGAAAGAGTTTCTATCAGGCTGAAAGAGAATTTCTAAGAGTTACTCTTCGGTTTCATTGAGACTAAACTACCACCTAAGGGTTTAATGTGCCTCCAAGGGAACCCTTCGGATAAATTGAGACCATATTAACAGTTAAGAATTTAATGAACAGGAATTGTCCCATTAACAGACCCTTCGGGTCCATAGCCCACCGCACTACGAAATATAAATTTCATGACCAGAAACTATGACTATCCCATTAACAGACCCCTCGGATCCATAGCCCGACGCACTACGAAATATAAATTTCATGACCCAAAACTATGACGTAAATGGCCCCCCTTTACGTTCCAGATATTGTAATGCTATAAGGAGTCACATAAAACTTACCAAGATGCTGTTGGTGTCCATAGTCGAGATTTGCTTCATTCTGGTCCCACGCAGGTCCACGAACAAATCCTAAGCTATGCAATCAAAATCCTTTTCGGTTGTGGCCTGAAAAAGGAATAAAATTTTTTTCATTTTCTTGAAGTATTTATGATTTTAAGCAGCAAAAAGAATATTAATATAAAGCTCCTCAATCCCTTTCAGATTTAACGCACCAGGGGGCACTATTAGCCCCGAAAGTAATGGTGTAATTTCATTTTTATGAAAAAAGCTAATGGGTATCCCTTCGAATCCCCTCTTTGAAAAGTTTTCAACACCAGAACGCATTACTTTTTGAAGCATGAACATCTTAGTTATTTCCAGATAGGAATGTCATATTTTTAGGTATTTCCCCAGGGCTCCCTCTAAACTATAGAAGATACTTTAATTTTTTGTGGTTTAGAAGCACAAAACTACGAGGGAAATATATTTTGCTTCATCTTTAAGTTGGAAAAAAAACCTATTGGAGAACAGAACTCAAATATCCTTCTTGGAACGCTTTTCAACAGTAGAATGCATGATCCTCAATACACCTTATTTTCAATACACTGCTAATAGCTAAAACCATGTTGAAAATTCCATTTTCATTAGGACCGAGGAGTCCTATAGCAAATAAAAGTAATGTGTTACTTTTTAAAGATGGGGGGGTAGCATCAATATTCTGCATAATTTCCAATAAAATTTAGTTTTTAGCGAAAAGCTCTTCAAAAAATGAATTACTTTTAGAACCAGCAAAGATCTGGTTCTTTTTCCTTTATCAAGGCGAAATGAATATGCTACTTCAGCATTAATGAGGATGGGGAATGCCATCTCCCTTTCCATTAACACCAAACATGACCCACAGCACTTTCCAGTTATTTCTTCCTCTGTTAGCCTGAATCAGTTTTTTAATCCTAATAAATATCAATTAGATTTTACTTACATTAGGGTTAAGAGCTCCATCTTGCATGGGAGGGCCAAAGAGGCCGCATCGATGCCTTACATGGGGGACCTAAAATATCTAGTAGCTTCACTGTCATATGGTGAGAGTGAGTGGAGATTGGAGAATAGACAATGAGTGGACAATGGAGGGACCTTCAATTTCACCATTTATAGGGACCATCTCCTGACTTAGTAGAACGATTTTTTCGTATCATGTACCTTTGCCCTTTTGGTGGGAGGGGTACACTGGTTTGAATTTTTCTTTAAAAGAAATACATTTCTAGTTTTCCATGAAGCGAAAAATACATCTTCTGTAGTGAAAAATGTAACACACCCCAATCGCACCCCACCACTTCTTTACCGATGCTAGAAAACCAAAGTTTTCACAGCCCACGGGGATAAAAGAAACTGTTTTAAAGAAAAGTAAGGACTTCGATCTACACAAGTATTTTTAATTCCTCAGTTATTTTTTTCTTTTATTCTTGCTATAATATAATTAATAAATGTTTTAAACAATGTCTTTAATTTGTCATGCAAGTAGCTTTAATTGTCATTTAAAGCTTTAATTGTCAGGTTTCCAAATTGTCAAAGAATATTTTGTTGATTCAGATTTGCGCATATCCCCTTATCGTTTTCTTTAATGCATAATTTTCGAAAAGCTTGCTTTTATTGATTTCAAACCACTTTTTCCTTGTTGCACTCATAATCTTGATAATTTCGAATGGTTTACACCCCAATAAATATTTTTAACCAGCATACTTTTCAAAAGGCCCCCTTTAAATTTCAAACCATTTTTTCCGTGCTACACCCCTAAACTTAAAATATTCAGATTTACGCGAATCCCTTTATTAGTTTTTCACCACGATATTATTCAAAAGGCTTCGTTTTATTAATTTAAAACCGCTTTTTTCCTTATTGCACTCCTAAACCTTGATAATTTAGACTTGCGTACACCTCATATCAATTTTTGTCAGGACACTTTTAAAAAGCCTGCACTTTATTATTTTCAGATTACTCTTTTTCGTATTAAACTATAAATTATTCAGATTTATGCGCATCCCAATATTAATTTTTCATCACCATGCTCTTCAAAAGGCTTCCTTTCATTGATTTCAAACCTTAATTTTCCATATTTCACTTCTAAATCTAGATAATTCCGATTTGCGTACATCCCAATGTTAATTTTTTACCTGAATACTTTTTAAAAGCCCTCCTTTTATTAATCTCAGCCTATTGAAAGCTTATCCCTGGAAAATGTCCTCCCCATGGAAAAGTTATCCCCGTGAAAAGTCCACATGGAGAAAATACCGTCTCCTCCAGAAAAAGCGTATGTATAAATTCCAGTAATGAATACTATTTGTAAAGAATTCCGTAACTTTTAGCCTGTCCCCAAAGACCGAGGAAGGGGGGCAGTTTCAAGCCCCTGGGGCAAAGATATTAGAGTTTTCAACTATACAAAACACAATGGCCATCTTCAAACATTGATCGGATCACTTTGGCGAAAAGGGGACGTAGGTGGGCTAAGGTTCCCTCATCACTTTTTGGTTACTTTCAAAGGGCACTAAAACTTTTAATATTTGTTTGAACAAGCCTTCTCCCGATCTTTTAGGACTATTGGATCGATATGACCACTTCTTCAAATAAAACAACAAAAAACGACAACAAACAAACACGCATCCAGAAACAATTCCGGATTTTTGCAGACGACAGCTTGAAGCCTCAGTGTTTTCTAGAACAATGAATCTGATGGTTCAATCTTCATTGATATATCTTGAATTTTTAAGGATACTTCCCTCTTTTTTTAAAATCAAAGAATTTTTTAAGTTTGTAGCTTTGGATGGCCAACATTAAACATTTAGAATAAGAAGCCATATATTTTGTTGTGTTAATTGTTATTAAATTTCTTTTTTTAGAATTTTGGTTACTATTTGGCCGATTCACTCTTTACTTTTAGTTCGTAACTGGGAACTGTTTGATAATCTTAATATATGTATAAAAGTAAAGTAAGATCTGTTGAGGGGAAATTCTTATCGCCGCGAGCCTCTTCAAAACATTATCAAAATATGCTACAAAAAATTAAAAGTTTTGTTACCAGTGAGAGAATGATCTCTTTAAAAAATTCCTGTAAAGCTTTTGGGGGCCCAAGCATTAGTTTTTTTTCGGCCTCATAATCTTGGTGGGGAAATGGGCAAGCACTGTAAAACATAAAATAAAAGGAATTTTCTGTCAGAAGAATGGTGGAAGGTAGTTACCACTTTTTCCATAGCCTAGAGCTGATTTGGACCCAGCCCTCCGTTCTCACCATAAATACATCACTACCTGCTGTGTCTGTAAGCTTTAATTCCCATTTACAGGTTAGAACTTAATATGGATAGACTTTTTCAAAGTTATTTAGCATTAGGCTGTTTAGCACACCAAATTTAACAAATAACTGCAAAGACATAAGGCCAAATTTAGACATAACAAAGGCGTGCCACTACGCTGATAGTACTGACTGCACGCCACGGAAATTTTCCTCAACGCCAGTGCGTCTTTTGTCAGCGAAGCGGCGCCAAAACGTCAGCGTGGCGTTCAAGTATACACTCAAATGGGAAAATCGAGACTTCATGTGTAACTTTGCTAAGGTTAGTAATGAGCGTACGACTTTACACACGTTTTTACGCTAATTTCAAATACGCAAATCGATCTGTTTGCAACTATTGCAAAGATAAAGCAGAATATTAGCTTTCGGACAACAACGTTAGAGATTTTGCTGGATTTGTTCTTACTTGGCATTTTGATTTTTCCTTTTGTTACTCACCTATGGCTGGAAGCTCTTTAGAGATTGTCGTGGAGAGGCACCACTGTCGCTTAATGTGCCAATCGGCTTAAGAAGAACTTAGTATAAGTTAGTTCTTCCTTAAGGGCCCGATGCGTAGTTTTTCCGGGCACAGATATCAGCAGCTCTGTGGGCAAATGACAGCAATAAAAGAGCTATAACCTTTGTGCCAGATTTTCAAAACCAAATGTCAAAGACAAGAAATCGTCTATTGCCATCAGTATTGGTATTGGTATTGGTATTCAGTATTGGTCATCAGTAGTTGGACCATTAATGTTAATTTATTGTTTACTTCAGTTCTTTTACTATTAAAATTTTTATCCTTTTTATATTTTTATTTCCTTACAAAAATTAATTAAATCTTGAATTTTTCCATCATTAAATTATGAAGTTTCTTTATTATTATGAGTTGTTGCCACAGAGCGAATCGAGCTTTAATGTTCCTTCATATGAGGGCAGTCCTATAGCCATGGTAGTGTCGTAACTTTTCACTTTAATTATTATTTAGTTCTTTTGATTTTCCTGCTTAAAATTAGGAGATGATTGAGGATTTCTTATGACCATGATAAAATTCAGTGCCATTTTTGTTAAATGGTACCAAAAGCTGAAAAACTGTGAAGCTGAATTCGGTGCCATTTTCTTTGCCAATCGGCACCAAAAAAGACTACAAAAAAAGATATTGAGAACGAGTATATCGTTCTCAATATCGGAATTTTCCATGCCAGAATTTGTTCAATACATCGGTATCGATATTAAATGTCATGTAACACTAATTGAAGAAGAGTAGAAAATTTTTTACTGTCCATGCTGAATTTAGGAAGAATCGGAAAAGCTGGAATTGGATGGTAAACCGGATTATTTGAAAATATGATCAGCATAAAATTATTATGGCAAAATACATTGACCTATTTATAAATGTAGACATAAATTTTTCAAGGAAGGGGGGCACTAGGATAAGCACTATTTTTGTTCAGGTGTCTAGTCTAAATAGTTCCATAGGCTAGTAAAGGACGGGGCAGGGTTTGGTAAAATTCTAGTTAATTGACTTCTTGCAATCTCAGAAAGGGTTTAGGTTAGGAAAATGAAACTTTCAGGGATGAATCTAAAGACTAAAGTATGTCCTCAGAAGGTATTTTGAAGCAACTATCTCCACTTCTTCTCCCTCTAGAGGGTCCTGACCTTTGATGACCTTTAAAAATATGTGTGTTATAAAAGTGAAGCCTTTCAAAATAGATCTTCTGCTTAATTGAAGTACAACAAAATAGTATTCAGCTTCATAACTTTGCTCATTTCCATTTAAATGGTTTTAAAGATAGGTATGCCAATTCATTTCCTAAATTTTGGAAAAAAAATATTGATATGGCTCAAAATTCTACTCAAATAACAGGAATTGGATTTTCAGAACTAAAGGCAGAGAAACAGCAACTAGCCTAGCCTAGTAACTGAAAATTAATGTAAAATGTTATTTTGTCAAAATTCCAATAGGTCCTGTTTTGTCAAAATTTCATGGCCCTCTAGAGGGAGAAGAACTGAGGTGGGTACTTTAAAATACCTTCCCAGGAAATACTTCAGCCTGTAGACCAATCGCTGAAAGTTTCATTTTCCTAACCTAAACCCTTTCTGAGATAGCAAGAAGTCAATTAACTAGAATTTTACCCAGGGTTTATATTAATGAACTATTCTGGTAGCCATGAAATAATCTTACCTCTATTAGGCTATCAGAATTGCATCCTGAATCCAAATTTAACGTTCATTTGCATCAGAAATGAACTTTACCCCCCCCCTCCTTCTAATGTACAAATACTTACCCTGAATTGGTACATATTGAGATAGAGGCAAATCTCATTTCCAACAAAAATGAACATTAAATTTGGGTTCAAGATGCAAATCTGATTACAGAGGTAAGTTTGTTTCTTGGCTACCTAAATAGTCTGTTAATATAAGCATTACCCAAATGATGGCTGAAGATGAAAACACATAATTTTGTAATGATTTGCATACTGATAACCTACTTTGACACATTTTTGATAAGTAAAGAAAAGGCTGTATCATAGTTTGTTCAAGTAAGTTTCTTGAGGGCACTATTGATGACAAGAGACATGGTAGAGTAGATAGTGTTGCCCTTATCAGGTAAATGTTTAGTTTCATTTCAAATGCTCTAACTAGAAACTATGCTGCAAAGCAGCATAGTTTCTAGTTTAGAGCACTTAGAAATGCTAATTCTAGAAGTGCATCCATTTCTGGTTGACCCTCTTCCTCCATAAGACAAACTAAAAATGTAAAATTGAGCTTGGTAGGTAGCATTCCCTATAGAGCAAAGTGTATTAGTCCATGAGCCCTGTGGGCAGCAGGGCAATGTCTGTATTCTATATTTATTTAATAAACCTTGTTTTAGTTTTTATTTTTTTTATTTTTAGTTTTAGTTTTATTACTCTTTGTTGAATAAATATAGAATACAGACCTTGCCCTGCTGTCTCTAGGGCTCATGGATTAATAGGCTTTGCTCTACAGGCAATGTTACCTGTAAGCAAGTCCACTTTATTTATTTTTAGTCTTGTTGGATAGGGATTTTAGAAAGCTGAAAAATGGATATGCTTCTCTAATAATGACAAAGAAACAATATGCAATCATCAGAATCTTGCTATATCCAGTAGTATGCACTTAACACTTGGAACAAAACTAAACATTTACCCATTATCTTTTACCAAAACCATATTGAATGTCAGTTAATAATGCGTTACTCTCAAAGTGAGTCAAAACAGCATCATTAACAATACTTCCCATGGTTTTGCAAATCACTGAGGTAGCTGAAGACTAATTGGTCTGTAATTTTTGGCAAAATCCTTGTTTCCTTTCTTGAAGATAGGTTTGTTGTGTGCCAGATTTCAATCTTGTCTTTCACTTCTAATCATTTCTTTCACTTGACATACAAAAGATAAAAGCAACAACAACTGATATGTCCTGGGTGGTCTCTTTAAGAAATCCTAAGGAAAATCACATCATCAGATTTGGCATATTAGAGAACATTAATGTAGAGGTTTCAAACTCCTATATACAAAATACAGAATTTTGCATTTTTTGTCAGAAGAAATGTCATGGATGCATGTTTATTTGTTGTTGTTATTTTTTCCCATGGGAATTTGTATCAAACCAGTGATCCTAGACTTTATTGCAGCTTGTTTTTGCACCAAATCAGGATCTGGCTTTTTCTATATGTCTAGACTCAGTTTGTTTGTATATTGATTACAAACTTTACTTATGTTCAAACCAAGCATGGGTTTAACTAGCCTGAGCCAGGTCACAAGTTAACTTACTTTAACCAAGTCAGAGCTTAGTTTGTTTCTTCCATGGATCTTGACTTTGCTGGTTTTTGCACCAAGTTAGCCCATAGCTTGGATTATGCTTATTTTTGCTCAGAGCTGGACCATACATTGTTGTTGCATCTTGTCACCAAAAGTGTACAGCTTGGGTTTAGTTAGTTTTTGCATGGTGTCAGGACTTACTTTGTTCTTAAACTGAGTCAAGATGTGTTGTTTTGGCAGCAAGTCATAGGTTGCCTTATTTTTTTCAGTGTGTCAGTCTTCACACTGTTTGTTTTCACACTGATTCATTACTTAGCCTCTGTTTGTCCTTGCAATGACTAAGCTTTTGCCAAGTCATCTCACTGTAGGAGTTATACAATTATGGGTTATTACTCAGAGAGTTTTTGATGCTTGAAACTCAAGAGTCTTGATTTTTTTGTACATGTTAGCCATTTCTGAAACAAGATACATTTTGAACTGTTAATCTATTTTTATTATCAAATTGAAAAATTAAATACTGTCCAAACTTCTAGGTTTTCTTTATTTCAACAAATTTGAAACAATCAACAGATCATCTACATCAATATTTATTCTTTAAAAATAAATTTCTTTTAGGCATATAGAGAATCATCTGACAGATCATCAATTAAGTTGCTTATTCAAAAGTATGATGTTTTGTAGATAAATCTGTATTTAAAACCCAGGTACCTATAATAAAGAACACTTTAAGCAAAGCAAGCATAAGTGCATCACTGAAATAAGCATTGTGTTAGATGGTTCACCTGCCAGCAGGCAGGGCTTAGCTACAGCCATACTGAGCTTGGCGGCAGTATTCAGGAATCTCCACAATGATCTGTATAGACTTGAGCTTGCAGTAATGTCAGGGTAATTTGTAACCTGACTTGGTTTTCGTGACCTTGATACAACCCTCAAAGGGTAGTCCATGGCAGCTCTATCATCAGGCATGGAGCAAGAGTTTGCTTTGATTAAGTGTCTTTAGTTCCAGCAAAGGATCAAACCATCTTTAGATGACAGGTAATCTAGGTTCATCTGCCTCTTTTATTATTTGCCTGCTTTTCCATGGTGCTTCTGGCTGTTTCCTGCTGAAAACCTGGTTGCCTTCTCTGAGTTTGGGATGTTCTCTAGCATGCTGGTCATGATAAGATTTCTTCCTGGGTTGAGCCATCTCCCTGCTTGCTGGAAATTCAGAAGTATTTACCACTCTCTTTTCCAAGTGCTTTTCCATGTATGGCAGTTTTGAGCAGAGCTGGTGGCTCATGAATATTGTGAGGGGGCAGCTAAATGATTAACTGGGAGATTATGGTATTCCATAATTATGAGGTATGGGTCTAATCCATTTTCACTTGCCTTGGTCATGATGCCCTTGCAAGTCTGGATAGTCTATTCCACTAATCCATTTGACTGGGGTATATTGGGCTCAAAGCTTTTTAGCTTGAATCCCCTTTCTCTGGCAAACTCTTGAATTTTTGGGACAGAAATTGACTATCTTTATCAGACATAATGACCTGGGGTATATCATATGATGACTTTGGTTTTTGGGTATCAGAAACTAACTTGATGGAGATGTTTTTCAACATGATATAAATGAGCTTGATAATTGGGCAAATGCCTAGTTATTGAGCCTCAACACATCTAAATGCCATGTTCTTCATTTTGGAGAAAATAACTTACGTTTTGGGTACACTCTCAATGACCTACCACTTGAGGCTGTTCACAAGGATAGAGATCTGAGTGTCTTGGTTGATGAGAAACTTAAATTGGATTCTCCTGCTGCTATTGATGCTTCATCAGCTAACTAGACCCTAGGAACAATAAAGAGAACTATCAGCAGCTGCTCTCCAGGAGTCATGACAACCCTATATAAAGCTCTTGTTTGACCTAAACCTAAAGTTGGCATGACACTTGCATCCCCTTTTTACAAAAAAAAAACAAGTTCATCCTGGAAGCAGTCTGGAGGCAAGGAACAAAATTGATTAGCAAATTCCAAACAGTCTCCTATTGTGAACATCTTCATCACCTCAAACTGCCAAGCCGAACATATAGGTACAAAATGGGGGATATCCTAACTGCCTTCAAACTTATTTTGACAAACATTGTCCCTGATTTGTTCTTGTTTGCTGCCACCTCTTCTACCAGATGCCACTCAAAGAAACTGTCTAAGATGTCATGCAGACTCCTCCAGAGAAATCAGTTCTTTCAAACAGTTCTTTTCATTATCTGTGGCAGATCATCTGTGCTCTGCTAGGCATTGCATTAATTGCATATAGCTTTTCTGGATCCAGGTGCCTCCCTTTTTTTGCCAATCATGTGGCCAAAGCATGTTATCTCTGATATGCCTAATTTACATTTGCTGAGATTGAACCTCACCCCTTTTGCTGATGCCCTCTTTAAGATGGCAACAAGACATTGATGTTGCTATTCCAGGGTTGAACCAAAACCTAGTAGATCATCTGTGATAACTATAAAGCCAGCAAGACCTTCAAAAACTTCCTCAATACATTTGCATTTCGCCTTTTTCCTTTGCCAGCAAACTACTGATTTGGTTGTGATGAGGAAGGAGCAGCTCTCTTGGAGGTAAGACTGCTGATGGAACTACTGTTTGGTACCCTTATTTTTACAAGGAGGATTAAGGCAGGTTAAACCAAGCAGAAGTTAAACCTGGAGAAAGATAGGTCTCCTTATCTCCAATATGGAAATCTCATAATTTTCTCTGCTAGAGAATACTGGATCTCTGGGGTTTATATATCTAAGGTCATCAGTTGTTGTACAGGGAAACAACTTAAAAAAATATTATTGTATCAACATTTTCAGATGCAGATTCAGATGCTTTGAATTGGACATATTAGGAGTTTAAGGAACTCATATCCCAGGGGTAGGAAACATGAAATTAGGTGATATAGAATTTGTTTACTCAGGCAGGAAGGATGGGGCACATAAACAGGGAGTAGGACTTCTGATGAATAAGGTAGCTCCTAAGTCCTTTTTATGTTGCAAAAGTACTAACAACAGAATGATACTTGCTCGTTTTGTGACTAAAAAGTGCAGAGTATCAGTCATAGTAGTATATGACTCTGTAGAACTGACTGACAGGGATAGTAGTAACTGAGATGAATCTTACTTGCAGTTACAAGAACAAATAGACAGAGTCCCAGGTGTTTTTATTTGGATATTTTAATGCCCAGGTTGGTAGAAATAGGGATAGATGGTATCCAGTCTAGGTAAATTTGGTGTTGCAAAAGAAAACAGTAATGGTACAGACTGCTGCAATCTTGTAGGCATAATAATCTAGTTATAATCGAAACAGAATTTTGTCATACAATGGCTCGTAACATAGTATTCAGCTGATGGTAAGATAGCTAACCTTAGCCTGTTGATTATGTTATGTTAACCAAAGAATGCAGGGTCAATACAAGCTGCCAGGGCATATAGAATTGCTGTTATTGATGTTAAAAGTGAAGCTCACCATCTAGTAGTGTCTAGGGTTAATTCAAAGCTTAAATTTGGGAAGGTTAAGCACCATCTGAGAAGCTATGACATTGGTAGACTCTAGGAAGAGAATTTGAGAGAAGCTTTCCAGGAACAGTTGAATGCTATAAACTGGAGAGCTTAAAATGTGACAATGTGAAAGATGATATGAATAATTTTAGAAAACAATTTGTGAGGTTGCTGATAGTTTTTTAGGGAAGAAAGTTAAGACTGAAGCTAGAAATTTTAGTGAAAAAGCTTGATATTTAATAGAGAAGAGAAGGGGCTTGTAAAAGAATTAGCTGAGTGATAGGTCGTATAAAAACAAAAGGAATGTATAGAAAGTGGAGAAAGCATTAGAATATGAACTAAGGAGGTGTGAATTGGAGGCCATGGATAAAATTTTTGAGGATCTGGAAGATGCAGCTAGTTGGCATAATAGTAAAATATTGTACTGGCATGTTAATAAAGTGAGAGGAAATAGTCAATATAGACTTGTCCCAGTTAAAGATAGGAATGGCGCCACAATTAGTGATAAGGAAAGAGTTGAAGAGAGATGGGCAAGATATTTGAGAATGTGCTAAACTGCAATAGAGTTGTAGGAAAAGATATAGAGGAAAATGAAAAAGTTTGTGGTACCTTGGATGTGAAGGAAGGTTTGTTTTTGTGAGAAAGAATTAGCAACAGTATTAAAGGATTAAAAAATAATAAGGCCCAAGGTGCTAATAGTGTGGTAAATGAGTTTCTTAAATTTTATGGTTAGGCTATGAGGTTAGAAGTACATTGCTGAAGATTATGAATATTATTTTTGAAAAAGTGATTTTAGGAAAATCCTAATTAAACCCCTGTATAAGAAAGGTGATAAAAGTAAATGTGCTAATTATAGAAGCATTAGTCTGTTTTGTATAGGAAAGAGATTGTTTAGTATAATGATACTTTTTAGGCTAGAGATGCTGTAGACAAAGTTTTAAGAGAAGAACTGTGTGGTTTTGTGTTTATTTGTTTTTTTGTTGTTTTTTTCCCAGGGGTGATCGTATCGACCCAGTTGTCCTAGAATGTTGCAAGAGGGCTCATTCTAACGGAAATGAAAAGTTCTAGTGCCCTTTTCAAGTGACCAAAAAAATTGGAGGCACCTAGGCCCCCTCCCACGCTAATTATTTTACCAAAGTCAACGGATCAAAATTCTGAGATAGCCATTTTATTCAGCGTAGTCGAAAAACCTTATAACTATGTCTTTGGGGACGACTTACTCCCCCACAGTCCCCATGGGAGGGGCAACAAGTTACAAACTTTGACCAATGCTTACATATAGTAATGGTTATTGGGAAGTGTACAGGCGTTTTCAGGAGGATTTTTTTTTGGTTGGGGGAGGGGTTGAGAAGAGAAGGATAGGCTGGGGGAACTTTCCATCGATAATTTGTCATGGGGGAAGAAAATCTCCATGAAGGGAGCACAGGATTTACTAGCATTATTTAAAAAAAACAATGAAAAAATAAATATGAAAAAGTTATTTCAGCTGGAATTAAGGAACAGCATTAAAACTTAAAACAAACAGAAATTATTACCCATTTGAGGAGCTCACCTCCTCCTAATACCTCGCTCTTTACGCTAAAGTATTTTTAGTAATTTCAACTATTTATTCTACGGCTTTTGTGATTCTGGGGTCATTCTTAATGAATTGGGACAAAATTTAAGCTTTTGTGTAAAGAGCAAGGATCTGACAAGGGGGCGAACCCCCTCATATATGTAATAAAAATATGAAAATACAAAAGTTCTTTACGTAAGCTAATTTATAAGTTACGTAAATCTTTTACTAATAAAAATATTCGTAAAAAATTAAAAGTTCTAGTTGCCTTTTTAATTAACCAAAAAATCGGAGGGCAACTAGGCTTCCTCGCCCGCTCTTTTTTTCTCAAAATCATTCGATCAAAATTATGAGAAAGCCATTTAGCCAAAAAAAAAAAAAAAAATGCAAGTTTCGTTTTAATTATTCCTCTGCGGAGAGCCAAAATCAAAACATGCATTGATTCAAAAACGTTCAGAAATTAAATAAAAAAAAACAAGTTTTTTTAACTGAAAGTAAGGAGCGACATTAAAACTTAAAACGAACAGAAATTACTTCGTATATGAAAGAGGCTGCTTCCTCATCAACGCCCCGCTCTTTACGCTAAAGTTTGACTCTGTCTCTCAATTCTTCTTTTTAAAACAGTAAAAAACTTTAGCGTAAAGAGCGGGGCGTTGATGAGGAAGCAGCCTCTTTCATATACGAAGTAATTTCTGTTCGTTTTAAGTTTTAATGTCGCTCCTTACTTTCAGTTAAAAAAACTTGTTTTTTTTATTTAATCAGGAGATAAGCAGCATTGTTACTATCCACATTTATATGGATCATTTCAATTGACTTGTACCATTTCAGTGGTAGAACACGGAATCAAATGGGGAGGTAAAACTTTCATGGATTTAGATTATGCTGATGATTTAAGCATCCTAGATTAAAGTATGAGTAAAATGAATAAACGTTTAGAGATTTTGCGAGTTCAGAATGCTAGAATAGGTTTGAAAATTAATGTTAAGAAGACTACATCCATGGTGTCATTGGGTAATGAAAAGATTGATCAGTTGGACAGCTTCACCTACCTTGGTAGTATTATTAGTAAAGATGGAGGGTGCAGTGAAGATGTCAAAATAGAATCCCTCTTTAACTAGCCGAAATACTTTTAAGGTCTAAACAAATTTTAATGTCTTAGATAAATTCCCTGTTGTTCTACAATTCCAAATATTTGCATATAAGGGCTTAAAAGCTTTGCAATGGGGTTCTTTGATTGTTTTTGTAGTTAGGGAGGGAGGGAGATGCCTCAAAGTGCGCATTTTAATGTCTAAACGCCCCTACTCTCATTGACAAAATTATTGCCAAGACATCCAACACCTTCATATAATTACAGAATTAATAGGGAGAGACGACAGAAGTTTCATCTCTCCCTATAGAGAATAGGGAGGGACGGCAGAAGTGTTGAATCAGAAATTGATATGTGATCCCTAAGGCTGTATCCATGATTTTTGTTTGGGGGCTATTTTTGCCGGGGAGGGGAGGGAGTACAAACGAACTTCAAAAACGCAACAAAATTGTGAAATTCATGTTTAATCCCTCTTGATTTGTTGGAGTATTTCTTGTCTAGGCTGTTATTATGAAAGTAAAGAGTAATATTAAAACCAAAAATGAGCAGAATCTATTCCATATAGGAGGGAGACTGCCCCTTCCTCATCCCACCTCTACCTCATGGTTGCAGAAACTTTGGAGGCTGCTTGTTGTATCACAAATTGAGAGTTCTAGCTCCTTTTTTATAAATTGAAAGTGATTGTAGACCAACCAGCCGCGGGGGGGGGGCACCAGCTCCCAATGAAAGGATGTCTTGGGAATTTCCCAAGTAGCAGCTTTCCTAACCTAACAATATCTTTATATACAAGTCTTTAAGTGCTATTGCTATTTTACCTAATTTGCATTTACTTGCAATACATAATCTTAAACTTGCATTTAGGCAAAAGTATTAACTCTTCCTAGCAAAGAGGTTGTGTCTCGTGAAAGAATACTTTCAGGGAATTCCTAGCAAGCTTCCCTAGTCCTTTCTGAGGCTTCACAATTTTTATAGTATCTTCATATATGGTTTTTAAGCTCTTGGAGAATGAGTCCCTCTATCTGGTTTCTCATGTCAAGCCTCATTCGTCTCATAGCTCATGCTCCCACTGACTCGAGCACTGCCCCTATACTGTCCTAGTCTCTGAGAAGTCAATACAAGGTAATTTAGGATTTTCTAATTTGCCATCCCAGAACTACATCCTAGAAATCTAGGAGGGATGTATAATTTTTTATTTCGTGAAATAAAGGGAAAATTTTATGCTCTACAAATCAGATCAACTCTTATCCTCCATTTCTCAAACCTTATGCAGGATTTTCTTCTTCCAAATCTTCATGTCTCTCTGTTACTGGGCCAAAGACCAAAGATATGGGGATGGGGGCTAAAAAAAACAGCGATGTTCCACAACACAGCGACTTTTCTGGTTCATTTGGGTAAGGGTTCATATTAGTGAATAAATTGGGACTTTGGTAGTGGCTAAGTAGGGAAGGCAGTACTTTGAAGAGCTCTGAAACGCTAGGAAAACTGCACTAGGTACATAATTATTTGATGTTGGATAGGCAAAATGAAGACAGCTGCTGTGTTTCAGGAGGTTTAGCTTGCAGTTTCAAGGGAGAAGGATTTAGCACCCTTACAACATACCCTGTCTTGGAAATTGCGTGTGCATGAAAGAGCCTAACCTAATCAGTTTTGTCATTGTGTGCTGTTAATTCAAATAAAATGTATTTCTTTGCTATTTTTCCAATGAAATAACAATTTTGCTTTTTTTTTCAATCGATAAAATCATTCTCAACTTGGATTTTTTTTTTTTTTTTTTTTTTTTTTTTTTTTTTTTTTTTTTTTTTTTTTTTTTTTTTTTTTTTTATAATACAAATCAAGGTTGAATAGCTCAATAGGCTTGTATAGGCTGCATTCAGTAGCCAATTCACTGTTTTTCACGCACAATCAGCTATTTCAAGAAATGTGCAAAAATAATACACTTGCATAATTAAATGTTTAATTCAAAGGACATTTTGTTCTAAACAAGTAAACCAGTAATAAAGCAATGAAACCAGTATGAAGACTCAGTAAAAAAAAGACCCTAATTACAACTAGTTATTATAGACAGGTGGACTCAGGATCTAATGCCTGTGCATGGTTGGCCTACAATCTGGGATACTTTAAACGCTTACTTTGATACTCCAAAATAAATAACTTGCTTGCATTTTCTTCTCTTATGGAGGCCACAACAATGTATACGCCAAGAGACCCTCCCCTTGGCTTATAAATTTTCAACAGTGATTCTGACTGTCGTTTGAGTTTCTTTTATTTTCTTAATTTTGTTTTCCTTCTATTTATAGTGCCTTGGCAATAATTGGTGGTGTTGGATCGTTTGCATTAGCAAAATATGACATTGATAAAAGGAGAAAGGAGGCTATGAAAGTTAGAGAAAGGATAAAGAAATCAAACCAAGGAGAATATACACCAGAGAGAAAGTTCTGAGTAGCTTACAAGCTTTATTAGTTTGACTTACTAAGACTGTTCTTGGTGACAAAATGGCTCTTCCACAATTAAATGCTGCACAAATGCAGCTAGTTCAGGAGCTTGAAATTGAAATGATGAGTGATATGTATAATAGGATGACATCTGCTTGTCAGAAAAAGTGTATTCCTCCTAAATATAAAGATGCTGAGCTTGCCAAAGGTGAAGCAGTCTGTATAGATCGATGTGTAGCTAAATATTTAGATGTTCATGAACGAGTGGGCAAAAAATTAACTACATTATCCATGCAAGATACAGAGGCCATGAAAAATTTGCAAGGAGAAATGCCAAAGTCTTAGCTACTGTAATCAATTGTAGTAAAATAAATGGCTAAATTTCAATTACTATGCTGTTACAGTTTAAGTTTGAGCGAACCCTAGGCCGTATATCCGCTTAACTTTTGGTAAGATACGAGTTGTTTCTGAAAAATGTCCATCACAAGCACAGATGGGCCAAGTTTGCATTTTTGCGTCAATAAATAGAAAAAAAAATATATACACTATGGCTAGTCTGAAAAAAAAAATCAAAATGTCAAAGAGGTAAGTAAAAAATGCCAGACCAATTAAAAGTCACAGGGTTAAAAGGGAATAAACAAAATAAAAACATAAGGATTTCTTTATTCTTGTGACAAAAAATAACAAAACATTATTTAGTAAAAAAAAAAGACTATAAAAAGGAGGCTAAAAATTTGCAGAATAAACATTAAACAACTGTAAGGCAGAAAAAAAGTTGGGGTGGGGTAGGGGATTCACTTATTGAACATTTCAACTGTACACGGAATGAAAATTCTTCTGTATTTTCGGTAGAAGGTTTTATTGGTAAGGAAGTTTTCTGGAGCACAACATTATAAATTGACAGGGGTTCAGAATATACATTTAGGTATTTGAGAACTGGTGTCCTATTATAAAGAAAAGACGCAGTTATTTAAAATTAAAAGGGTCAACTTGAAATTCACTAGAGCTTTTCTAGTAAGTTACATATTGTGTCGATAAGGTGAACAAGATAGTGGATGGGGGATATAGAGCTTAAATTTTCGAATTGGCTGTGGTCACCTTTAATTTCAACCACTCAGCTAAAAAACTTTCGTGTAATTTTGAAAAAATGGAAGTAAGTCTAATGGGACCGACATCATCAATATCTTGCTTGCTATCCTTCTTTTTCAGGTCAATTTTCGTTTCCAACCATTTGGGAACTTAACTGAAGAGGTAATTTCATTAAAAAGTAAGGGCAAAGGTTTTGAAGTACTGACAGCATAGGTTCTAATTAGTTTAACTGGGATTTCTAGAATGTCTGGCAATTTTGGACAGTTCCATATGTTGGAAACAACTTTGGAATTTAGTGTAAAAAAAGCTTTGAAATGACGGGATAGTTGCTGCATTTATTCAATGCTTATTTAACACTGAATAACTTTCATATTTGGATGAGTTGGCTGAGGCAAATTGGTCAGGTGTGTCATTCTAGTGATGGAAACTTTTGAGCAACTCACATGTATTGAAACGAGTATCTAATGATTGTGACAAGGCTAAGATCGGCCTTTTGGCTAAGATCAAAGTGTAGTAAGTGTAGTGCAAGGAATTAGAGATTTTTTGAATACAATGCTGACTAGAAAGTTTTGAAATACAAACAATACGGATAAGCTTCACTAGTTTGCGTATTAGTAATTATAATGTCTTTCTAATCTTGTCTGAATGTTTTTTGTTTATAATTTGCTCGTCGGCAATACAAATAATTCTTTTCTATTGTCACTGCCAATTACTCGCAAAATAGCCGACATTTTACAACCAACACATGGTAGAGTAGTACATCTTGGCGCTTTCTGGGCTGAGTTGAATTTGAAGGCAGTCTCATGTGTTACATAAAGCCAAGATCTGATAAATTACCTTTTTTTTGTAATAAACTCCCTAACTTTAAAGAAAATTTGAAATGAATATATGCTTACCAATTTTGATAACTTGATGAGTTGATTCATGATCTTTGTAATTTCTAATATTTTGTATTCTCCTTTTGTAAAAACAATCCATTTTTTAATCGGGTTGATCTTTTAAATGACAGTTTGTAGTTGATGTATAAGCGTTCCAACCCGATTAGCTAGGTGTGTTTTCATGAGTTTTCCTACAGGGAAAATTTTCCAGGGGTGAACTTCCCAAGATAAATTTTACACGTAGAGAATTCGCCAGAATTCATGTAAGAAGCTTTTTTTTATTTGTCTTACTTTCTCTTTGACGGTTCAGTTTTATATGTGGAGATGTTCTGGGGGAATTTTCAGCAGAGATGGAAATGTCTGTGGGGCAGTTGCATGGGTGGGGAATTTTTTGCAGGGGAAATTTTTCATGAGGAATTTTCTGCTGGAGAAACTTTCAATTGGGGAAAGGTATTTTCTACGGGAGGGAGAATTTCTGGAATTATTTGGAAACAATCAGAAAAAAACAATAAATCTTTAAATGAAAGTAGACTAAGTAGGATTTTCCAGGCGCAATCATCCGCAGGAAACTTTCTGGGGGTGGAGTATTTTACGCGGGAATAAATTTTCGAGGGGCATCTTTCCTGGAGGGGGAGGTTGTATTTTCCAGCATTATTTGAAAAACGATCAGAAATAAAATTATTTTTCGACTGAAAGACAAGGAGGGGGGCTACCCCCTCCTAAATACCTAGGTCTTTACGCTGAATTTTCTCTTTTCTGTCCCAATTCTTTAAGAATGACTCCTAAAACACAAGGCCGTTTAATTAGAATAAGAAGCTTTTTTAAATTATTCAGAAATTTTACCGTTAAGACCTTGTGATTAAGGAGGGACCATATACAGAATATCTCCAATCGTTTTCAATTTTAACGTTACTCTCAACTTTCAGTTTAAAAATAAGACTTGCTTTTTTAGTTTAATCGTATAATAATCCAAACCTAAAACGAACGGGAATTACTATGAATGAATTAATGAAACCCTGTACGGGCATGAAATATTAGTAATCATATCAAACATAAATGGGTCTACTTAAAAGACACTTTTTTTTATGGAGAATATTTTCTAAATTAATTTCTTCAGAAGGCTCTTTTTAATTTTTTTTTCATTACTGAATTAATGGACTGTTCTGATGAATTCGTGGACCTTACAACCTATGTTTTTTTTTGTAAGTAATTTTAGGCTGTTTCTAAGTGAGGCATGTTTTTTCTCTTCTGAAAAAAGAAAACGTTGGTTTAATCTCCAGCTAAGGAACCGCTTCCTGAGCAATCCAAGAGTTTTTTTTTTGTCTTAGTGTCGAGTGGTGTCTTATTCTAGACAATATACTCAAGCAAAAAAAAATCTATCGCTTTCAAATGCAAACTCCATTCTGTAAAGATAGCTCTTAAGAAAAAAAGAAACGAATGACAATTTCTTGTGCTTTTGTGTCTCATTTTTTCTATTATTCTTAGCTTGGAACTTCTTTTTGTTGAGTAGCAAAACACCAACTACAATAAAAGTCATACCCACAAACTATTGGATCCCGAAACTCTCGCCAAAAAGTGTGTACCCGATCAGTACCTGGAATAGAAGAATAGAAATATTTATTAGTCTCTCAGAATTCTGTAGAAGAAAGGGTCAGTCAAATTTGAAGATTGACTAAGAAAATAAATATAATAGCTGGAACGTTGAGACAATCAACCGCAGTGTAAGCCTAGAATTCATTCCGGATTTGTGAGATGGTTTAGGGTCTCCACTCTGTAATAATCTCCTTCCTCCGTCCCTACACCCGGGAGAGAAATTCTGCTTACGGGGCCTCCCAAGGGATCTTTCACCTAGCCAGAATCGTTATTGCAAAAGACGCTTCAGGGTGACCTTGGTGAGTGGCATCCTTCGATCGAATTACAGACTAGTAAAAGACACAGCGTTGCACTGGAATCTAATTGATGGATAAATCTTGTGGTTTTTTTATGGCACTTGGTATTTACCAAGTGACATATAGCGATCGCAAATTCAGTCGGTCTTTCTGTCTGTCGGTCCCGGTTTTGCTAGTTTAGGCACTTCTAGATAAGCTAGGACGATGAAATTTGGCAGGCGTATCAGGGACCAGACCAGACTAAATTTTAAATAATTGTTTCCCCGATTCGACCATCTGGGGGGGGGGAGGAAGTGGTGGACGGTTAATTTGAAAGAATCAGAAAAAATGAGGCATTTTTAACTTACGAACGGCTGATCGAATCTAAATGAGACTTGATATATAGACAGATCTTATGTCTCAGATGCTCTATTTTCAATTTGAATTGGATCCGAGGACATAGGGGGTTGGAAGGGGGAAACAGAAATCTTGGAAAATGCTTAGAGTAGAGAGATAGGGATGAAACCTGATGGGAAGAATAAGCACAAGTTCTACATACGTGATTGACATAATTAGAACGGGTCCGCTCTCTTTGGAGGAGTTGGGGAGGATATCCAGTGCGTTAGTGAGTTCGGTGCTTCTGGACGTGCTAGGACGATGAATATTGGTAGGCGTGTCAGGGACCTGTACAAATTGACTTGATAGAGTCGTTTTCCCCGATTCGACCATCGGGGGGGCTGAAGGGAGAGGAAAAATCAGACAAATGGGGTATTTTTAACTTACGAATGGGTGATCGGATCTTAATGAATTTTTATATGTAGAAGGACCTCGGGTCTCAGAGCTCTTATTTTAAATCCCAACCGGCATTAAGCCTCTGATTTTCCTTTTAAATCAATCTGTTGATTCTTAGAATTTTGCTAGAGCTCATGCCATATGAGCTCTCGGCTCTTAGCTCTTCCGACCTCGTCACAAGTGCCGTATGAGCTCTTGTTTAAAAAAAAGGAAGCAATGAACAAAAACCCTGGCTAGAGCAAAAAGCTTGGGTACAAGCAAATCGAAGATAAACTTTTGGAAGACAAGGTTTTAGAATTTTATCACTCTAATTTTTCAGGGATTGATGATTTACATAGAAAATTAAAAGAAAATGATTATACTGTTTCAAAAGCTAAAATAAAAGAAATATTGCCAAAACAAAATATTTATTCTTTACACCACGCCTTTAATCACACATTTGAAAGAAGACGCGTTACATGGTACTGATGAACAGTGGTAAACCGATCCAAACAGTGTAAAAACAAATTATAATTTTAATTACATTTATACAGTGATTGATCGTTTTAGTAAATATGTTTGGTGTATCCTTGAAAAAATAAAATGGGTAAGGAAATTATATATGCTTTTACAGATTTATTTAAAAATAGAAAACCTAAAAATTTACGAACAGATAAAGGCAAAGAATTTGTTATGAAAAACGTTCAAGTATTTTTAAAAAGTCATGAAATTCCTTGGTTTTTATCTGAAAGTGAATTGGAAGCTCAAATAGTGGAACGATTTAATAGAACTATCAAGAGAAATCGGAAAACATATATTACAACAATACTAAACGTTGGATAGATGTATTACCGTCAGTCGTTGACAATTATAATAATTCATACGATAGATCAATCAAAATGAAACCTTAGAAGCCAGTAGAAAAGAAAATGAAAACAAGGTGTATAAAAATATGTTTCCAGACATAGAACCTCAAACAATGAAACATAAATTTAATGTTGGTGATTTGGTTAGAATCAATAAGAAAAATAGTCCTTTTGATAAAGGCTATCTTCCAAACAATACAACGGAGATTTTTCAGATTGCTACGGTTAAACAAAAAACTCATATTATGTAAGAATTATCCGATAAAATGTTGTTAACAAATACAGTTCAGAACAGGGAAATACTGAGACAAAAGGTTAAACAGAATGTGTTAATACAAGAAGGATTTCATGAATATGCTGAAGAGTTAAATTCTTCACTTGTTGAAAAATTAAAGGAAAATAAGGATAGTTTGAAACGGAGATTTGTAAGATTAGATCAAAAGTTAAGAAACACTTTACCAGCATCGTCATCACAACTTGAAGTTATCGAACCATTACCAGCACCATCACAACGTCAAGATATTGAACCATTAGAAATTCGAATCTCGACCCGGACGCTTTTTTAAAAACTTCGTAAAGACGTAGGTGAATTTTCTTCAAGATGCAGGCGCTTGTTACATAATAGGAGGTGTTTTCTTTGATATTTCTTCGGTTGTTCCATTCCCCGTAGAGGATTCATTGTGTCCAGACACCATAAGACCCTATTAGGACTTTTGTACCAATTTTCCATTAAGTCCTATTGAGACCCAACAACCAATTTTGCTAGATTTTTTGTGAGAATAATTTAGGAACTTTGGTCAGAAAAGATGACTTTTCGCTACTTTTTTCCTCTCAAGAGCTTTCTTGGAATAGTATCCTCTGCAACTTGGTCTTGGTTGAAAAATTTGTTGTTTTTTTTACTAGTTTAGAAAATAACGAAGAAAAGTTCTGTATAGAGAAAAGTGAAGAGTTATATCAAACAGTTCGTTGTAACGAACTGTAACTAAGGAGCAAACCGAGTCAATAGAAACAGAAAATTTAAATAAAGGAATTTGATACCAATAAATCTATATAAAGAATTGGCTTATAATAATGATTTCAAATATATTTATTTCGTTAAGTTTAGTCTTACCCATCAAATGATACGAGCGTGAGAAAATTCGCCTGATTTTCAAAAAAAGGGATAAAGACCCTTTAAAAGTCATAGAATCTTAATGAAAATCACACCATCAGATTGGGCTTATCAGAGAACTTGACTGAAGAGGTTTCAAGTTCCTATCTGCAAAAATGTGTAATTTTATATCTTTTGCCAGAAGAAGGATCACGGATGCGAGTTTTTTCGTTTTTTTGTTTTTTCCCAGGGGTGATCGTATTGACCCGGTGGTACTAGAATATCTGGAGATGGCTCCTTCAAACCTAAATTAAAGTTCTAGTGCCCTTTTTAAGTGAACAAAAAGATTGAAGGGGAAGTACGCACCCTCCCATGCCCCTTTATGTCTCAAAATCGTCCGATCAAAATTTTGAGATAGTTATTTCTTCAGCATAGTTGAAAAGCCAAATAACTTGCTTTTGAATATATAATGACCCCCCCCCCCACAGCCCCTGGGGAGGTCTTTAAGTAACAAAATTTACCCATTGTTTACGTATAGTATCTGTTATTGGGAAGTATATACACATTTTCCGGGTGGGGGGATTTTCTGCTGGTGGGATTTTCCACGGGGTTAATTTTCCGTGGAGAGGTGAGTTTCTAGGATATTAATTTTTCAGGAGTAATTTTACAACGGAGAAATTTGCCCGAATCCCTATACAAAATTCTTCTCCTGTCTTACTTACTCTTTGCTGATTCAATTTTACACTTGGAGATGTTAATGGTAATTGTCTGGGATAAATTTTCACCCGGATTGAATTGTATTGAAAATAAATCCATGGGGAGAAGATATTTTTCCGTGGAGATGTAGCCAGATTTCCTGGTATTATAAAAAAAGGTCATAAATTCAATAGAGAAAAAACAAGTTTTTTCAAATAAAAATAAAAAGCAACATTAAAACTAAAAATCAACAGAAATTGTTACATATTGCGGGGAGTTCCTCCTTCTCGATAACTCTCTTTACGCTAAAGTTTGAATTCTGTCCAACTTATTTTAGAACGACTTCTAAAACACTCGTTTAATCAGAATAATAAGAAGCTTTTTTTAAATACTAAAAAACTTTAGCATGAAGAGGGAGGTGTTTATAAAGAGAGATATTAGAAAGTTTAGCATTAGAATGTTGAAGTCATATTTGATACTTTCAAAAATAAAAGATTGGTCAAATCGTTTGAAACTCACCTAAACCTAAAATAAGTATCTCAAGATACCCTAAACTTTGCTTAAAACCATTTTGAAGATTTCATGCGCCGTATCGCCTAGACTTTTTTGTAAGTAATTTTAGGCTGTAATTTTAGATTGTGTAATTCTTTGTGAAGCATGATTTTTCTCTTCGAACCAGAATTTTGGTTTAACATTCAGCCAAAGAACCATTTCCTGAGTCATCCACTTTTTGTTTTTCTTTCTCTTTTTATAAAATACAATACAGAAAACGAAAAAACTGAGTGGGGTTTTATTCTAGACAATACACTCAAACAAATAAAAATATATCACGTTCAAATGTAAATTCTATTCTACAAAGATAGCTCTTTAGAAAAAAAGAGGAAAAAGTCACAACTTCCTATCTTTTTGTGTCCCATTTTTTCCATTATTCTTAGCTTGAAACTTCTTTTTGTTGAGTAGCAAAACACCAACTATTATAAGAGTCATACCCACAAACCATTGAATTCCAAAACTTTCGCCAAAAAGTGTGTAGCCGATCAATGCCTGAAATAGAAGAATAGAAAGATTTAAGTGTTTCTCAGAATTCTGCAAAAGAAAGGGTCAGTCAAATTCTAAGATTGCCTAAGAAAATAAATAGAATAGTTGGAACGTTGAGACAATCAGCCGCAGTGTAAGCCTGGAACTCTTCCAGTAGTGAGATGGTTTGGGGTCTCCTCTGTGTAATAAGCTACTTCCTCCGTCCCTATCCCCAAAATAGAAACCCTACTAACGCGGCCTCACAATAGACCTTCTATTTGTTTGCCTAGCCAGAATCTTTACTGCAAAAGGCGCTTCAAGGTGGCGTTAAGGAGTTACATCTCTTGAGTGAACTACAGACTAGTAAAAGTGACATAGCGATGGATTGAATTCTGATTGATGGATTAAATAAAAAAAAGACAAGTTTATTTTTACTGAAAGTAAAGATTGACATTAAAACTACTTCCTCCGTCCCTATCCCCAAAATGGAAACCCTACTAACGCGGCCTCACAATAGACCTTCTGTATGTTTGCCTAGCCAGAATCTTTACCGCAAAAGGCGCTTCAAAGTGGCGTTAAGGAGTTACATCTCTTGAGTGAACTACAGACTGGTAAAAGTGACATAGCGATGGATTGAATTCTGATTGATGGATTAAATAAAAAAAAGACAAGTTTATTTTTACTGAAAGTAAAGATTGACATTAAAACTTAAAACGAACAGAAATTATTCCTTATATGAAAGATGCTATCCCCTCCTCGACGTCCCGCTCTTTACGCTAAAGTTTTTTATTGTTTAAAAAAAAGAGTTGTGAGAAAGAGTCAAACGTTAGTGTAAAGAGCGGGGCATTAAAGAGGGGACAGCCCCTTTCAAATACGGAACAACTTCTGTTCGTTTTAATGTCGCTCCTTACTTTCAGTAAAAAATAACTGTTTTTTTTTAATTTAATTCCTGAACGTTTTTGAATTGATGTAGGTTTTAATTTTGGCTCACCGTACATGAATAATCAAAACGAAATAACGTAAACTTGGGTTTATTGAAGGGTATAGCCAAGTGTGGAAAATCATATTGTGACAATGATGGACCCAGAATTACACAAAGCCTGCTTTCAACTAGAGGTCCCAGGTAATTATTGCTATCCTGTTCTAACCTACCACGGTAAAAAATGAAAACTTTGAGATGATTTGACAAATATATGATGTTATTGATTATGATACAACTGTTAAACGACAAAAGCATTAGTAGAATGCTTGCTATCAATCCCTTTGGCAAATCCTAGTTCCCAATCCTGCCGCTTGGGGATTTTTGGTGCTAGTATAGCTAGAGAAAGGTAACGCCATAAGCCCTCCTACGGGGGCCCACTCCCTTCGAATCGCGACCCGGACACCTTTTTTAAAAATTTTCTTTAAGACGTAGGTGTTATTAATTTTCTTCAAGATGCAGTTGCTTGTTACATAATAGGTGGTGTTTTCTTTGAGATTTCTTCGGTTGTTCCATTCCCCGTAGAGGATTCATTGTGTCCAGACACCATAAGACCCTATTAGGACTTTTGTACCAATTTTCCATTAAGTCCGATAGAGACCCAACAACCAATTTTGCTAGATTTTTTGTGAGAATAATTTAGGAACTTTGGTCAGAAAAGATGACTTTTCGCTACTTTTTTCCTCTCAAGAGCTTTCTTGGAATAGTATCCTCTGCAACTTGGTCTTGGTTGAAAAATTTGTTGTTTTTTTACTAGTTTAGAAAATAACGAAGAAAAGTTCTGTATAGAAGAAAAGTGAAGAATTACATCAAACAGTTCGTTGTAACGAACTGGAACTAAGGAGCAAACCAAGTCAATAGAAACAGAAAATCTAAATAAAGGAATTTTGATACCAATAAATCTATATAAAGAATTGGCTTATAATAATGATTTCAAATATATTAGTTTCATTAAGTTTAGTCTTACCCATCAAATGATACGAGCGTGAGAAAATTCGCCTGATTTTCAAAAAAAGGGATAAAGACCCTTTAAAAGTCATACAATCTTAATGAAAATCACACCATCAGATTGAGCTTATCAGAGAACTTGACTGAAGAGGTTTCAAGCTCCTATCTGCAAAAATGTGTAATTTTATATCTTTTGCCAGAAGAAAGATCACGGATGCGAGTTTTTTCGTTTGTTTCTATTTTGTTTTTTCCCAGGGGTGATCGTATCGACCCAGTGGTACTAGAATATCAGGAGATGGCTCCTTCAGGAGCCATCTCCTAATCTCCGCTTGGGGATTTTTAGTGCTAGTGTATCTGTATTGACAGAGTTTTAGTTCCCCACCCTGCCACTAGAGATTCATAGCGCTACTTCCGATGTACAGACGGGAATTTTAGTTCCCCACCCTGTCACTAAGGATTCATAGTGTTAGTGTGGATATAATGACAAGGATTTTACTTCCCAACCTTGTCGCTAGGGACTCATAGCGACAAGGCGTATCGATTTTTTTCCCAGGATCGCGTATCGATCCTGTTTTTTCCCAGGGGTGACCGTATCGACCCAGTGGTACTAGAATATCAGGAGATGGCTCCTTCAGGAGCCATCTCCTAATCTCCGTTTGGGGATTTTTGGTGCTAGTGTATCTGTATTGACAGAGTTTTGGTTCCCCACCCTGCCACTAGAGATTCATAGCGCTACTGCCGATGTACAGACGGGAATTTTAGTTCCCCACCCTGTCACTAAGGATTCATAGTGTTAGTGTGGATATAATGACAGGGATTTTACTTCCCAACCTTGTCGCTAGGGATTCATAGCACTAGTGTTGTTATACTGGGCTGTTTTACAGATTTCCTTTCACTACGGGTGTTTCTCACAAGCTATTTCTTGCATGCAAAAATATCCAAGGCAAGGTCTAGCCTGTATCTGACCTGGTTCTAATTTGAATTGACCTGGTATCTGACCTGGTTACTTATTTTGAATTCAATAAAGTAGTTGTGGGCATCAAGTCATGTCTAATTGTAGAAAAAGCCGAAAGCCAATTCTTTCGGAACACTATTTGCAATAAAAATTCCGTCTTTTGATGATTTTCATTAAGATTACTTGACTTTCAAAGGGGGTAAATAACAAAAATGGAAGTAAAGACAAAACCTAGAATGATTATCGCCTTAAGACAGGACTGCATAAGCCAATTCGGTTGTATCTGAAAAAAATGCTAAAATATGAGTAAAATTGAAAGCTACATTCTTTCAAAAGCATCAGCTGAAATATTCGACACTTTTGGGAGGTATTATAAAGCATGGCCAGTTTTGGGAAACTTCCTAGAAAGATTTTTTGTCATAACTCAAAATAGACATGCAAATTTGAATTTTTTATTCATGTTCTGGACCGATTAGACCCGAAAATATAATAAAAATATGAACCGAATCTTAAAATACGGGAATTACAAGATATAACCAAAAAGTATATGTTAAAGAAGTTGAATTGTATGTCACCTCCCGAACCCCAGAAGGACACAAGAGGGGGGGGGGTATAAAAACTACTTCTTAAAAAGACAAAATCTGAAAAAGAGGGGAGCGCCCCTTGCACAGGGGGCATACTAAAAGTGCAAAATAATTTTGAATACCCCACTGCCTTCCCAGATGATAAATAAAAGTTAAAATAGGGATAAAATCCTTTTAATAGGCAGTGATAAATTTCACAAAATATACTAGATATTTCGATGACGTCTGCAGCTACCTCAGGAGAAAAAACATCCAGGAGAAGGATGTTTTTCTTTCCTTACCATATGTAAAAGGGCTGAGTGAAAAACTTAAAAAAAATTTACAGAATATTAGTTTAAAGGTAGCCTTAAAGAGTAGTAATGCTTTGGGTAGTTTTCTAAATTCTGGGAAAGATCCAACTTCACTGGGGAAGCAAAGTGGGGTCTATCAGATCTCATGTACTTGCGGAAGCCCATATGTGGGACCTACTAACCAATAATTTGGAAATGAGGTTACTACAGCATCAAGACTCTATTTCATCGGCTTTAAAGCAAACTTCTAAACCTGAAGCTCCTTCGGGACATATTTTTGATTTTCCAGACTATATTATTTTGTTCAATAGTGTCTCATTGATTTCTAGGGACCAGGGTTTTAAGCAAGATTTTCAAGAAATTATTGAAATTAAGAAAATTTTATTCAAGAATATGGCATTAAATAGAGACACGGGGGAATCTGGTTTGAACTCTATTTACGGTAATTTAATAAAGTCATAGAGGGAAATTCAATTGATCCAATGAGATTAACCTCTGTCCAAGTGTTAGTTCAATTCATACTAACGAGCCAGATCAAAAGAGGTCAAAGAGACTCGCTTCCGTTTTGCTTTGAAAAGAATAAGATTATTAAACAATACGTAGTTATTTTATTTTGTATATAAATTATTCTTTTTCATTTTTTTAGTTTAGTATTGCTACTGATGACGGTCACTGCATATGTCACCAAAATATCTAGTATCTTTTGTGAAATTTATCACTGTCTATTAAAAGGATTTGATGCCTGTTTGAACTTTCATTAAATTGTGAAGTGTTCATATAACCAGAAAGAAACCTAAAACGCTTGAAAAAAGATAAAAGTATAAACCAAAAAGATCTAATTGAAATAGATCTTAAAAGGAGGAATGACCCAAAATTAAACCGTGAATTAGACTCCGGTGGGAAGAGGGTTCTGCACGAGTAGAATAGTTAGGGTTATGAAAAACTGTCCGTGCACTCAATATTGAACAAAAGGAATCTTGAAAAAGATAAAAAATAAAGAATAAAAAAGCTGAGAATAAAATATAAAACATAAATTAATAATGTTAGAATTACAAAATATCATAGGCAGCGCAAGTGCTGCCTAAATAAAGAACGATGTTGACACAATGTATGATTTATTTTTTTGTTTTTTGTTTTAGACCAGGGCGCTTCGTATAGAAAGAGTTGTCAAAGAAACTTCAAAAAGGGTTTATTCAATTGGAAATTGAGATGGTTAGAGACCTTTTTATTAGTCAAAAGTGATTGGAGGGCAAATAGTCCCCCATCCACGCCCATCACTAACCCAAACACATCCAATCAAACTTTTGAGATAGCTATTATGTTTAACGTAGTTGAAGGTCCATAAATCCTGTCTTTGAGGATGGCAACACCCGTCTCCCAGCCCTCAGGGCAAGGGTTTTGAGTCATGTCCTTGGGGCATATAAGGTTCTTATGGGAAGGGTAGTGGTATAAGCTTTGGAGGGGCTCAATGGTATGGAAATCATAAGTTATAGTTCCTTTTTCAAAGTCAAAGTGATCAGAGGGCAGCTACCCCCCCCCCAAGTCAAATTTTCCCAAAATGCATTCAATATAAATTTTGAGATAGTCATTTTATTCAAAATAGTCAAAAAATCATAAAACAAGGCTTCTAGGGTTGAAACAAACCCCCAGATCCTAGAGGCAGGGGGTTGTAAGGCATGCCCCTGGGGGCATTTAAGATTTTTATGGAAGGGGTGGTTGCATAAGCTTTAGTGAAGGCTTATTTGACTGAAAATTACAAGTTCTGGTTACCATTTAAGAGTAAAAAGTGATTGAGGGCAACTAGCCCCCCCTCCCCAGATATCGCTCATTTCACTAAACGCATATAGTTAAACTGTGAGATAACTTTTTTGTTCAAATAGTCTAAAGAACACACGACAATGCCTTCAGCGTTAACACAACCCTCCAGAGCCCTGGGGCATGGGATGTAAGGTATACCCAGGGACATATAAGGTTCTTATGGAATGGGTGGTTCTATAAGCTTCAGGTCGGGCTCATTTCATTTCATCTTGGAAGTTGAAATTAAACAAGTGTCCTTATTAACAGTTCTAGTCTCCTTTTAAGAGTCTAAAATGAAGGAAGGCAACTAGGTCCTCCTGACTACCTGTGTTGTCACCAAACACATCTGATTGAAATTTTGAGATAATCATTTTGTTCAAAATAGTCTAAAGAGCATAGAAAAATGCCTCCAGGGTTGGCAAAAACCCCCAGAGCCCTGGGACAAGGGTTGTAAGTTATCCCCAGGATTTAATGAAATGGGTGGTCATATAAACTTCAGATGGGGCTCAATTGATTTGAAATTGGAAGCTATATTTGCCCTTATTAAAAGTCAAAAGTGAATTGAGAGCAACCACCCCCACTCCTCAGCACCTATCATCCGCCCAAACACATTCAATTAAAATTTTGAGATAGCGATTTTGCTTAGCGTACGTTAACATTGACGTTACTGTACGGGGTTTGTAACTTTTCCCTCACGGGGTTGGTTTTTTTTCCCAGTGGTGATCGTATCGACCCAATGGTCCTAGAATGTTGCACGAGGGCCAATCCCAACGGAAATTAAAAGTTTTAGTGCCCTTTTTAAGTGACTAAAAAATTGGAGGGCAACTAGCCCCCCTCCCCATTTTTTCCCAAAGCAACCAGATCAAAATTTTGAGGTAGTCATTTTGTTCCGCATAGTCGAAAAATCTAATAAATATGTCTTTGAGGACGACTTAAGCCCCCACAGTCCCGGGGGAAGGGCTGCAAGTTATGAGCTTTGCCCATTGCTTACATATGGTATTGGTTATTGGGAAGTATACAGACATTTTCAGGAGGAATTTTTTCTAGTGGGGAGGGGGCTCAAAGTCGGGGGTTATGTGGGAGGATCTTTCCATGGAGATACTTATCATGGGGGAAGAGAATTTCCATGAAGGAGGCGCTGGATTTTCCAGCATTATTAAAAAAAAAAACAATGAGAAACTAGACAGAAATCAAATCTTTTCTACTGAAAGTACATTAAAACTTAAAACAAACAAAAATTATTACGTATATGAGGGGCTTCGTCCCCTCCTCAATTCCTCGCTCTTTACGCTAAAGTATTTTTCGTAATTTCAAAAGAGCTATTTATTCTAATTAAACGTCCTTTGTGATTCAGGGGTCATTCTTAAAGATTGGAACAAAATTTCGACTTTGGCGTGAAGAGCGAGGTATTGACGAGGGCTCCCTCATATACATAATAAAAATATACGAATATAGAAGTTCGTTACGTAAGTTAATTCATAAGTTACGTATATATATTACTAATAAAAACATACGTAAATAAAATTAAGAGTTCTAGTGGTCTTTTCTAGCAACCAAAAAATGGAGGGCAACTAAACCCCCTCCGCTCCTTTTTTCTCAGAACCGTCCGATCAAAACTTTGAGAAAGTCACAAATTAAAAGCAAAAATTAATATGCAAATTTAGTTTTTATTATTCATGTACGATGAGCCAAAATTAAAGCCTGCATTACTACGAAAACATTCAGAAATTAAATAAATAAAAAAACAGTTTTGTTTTAACTGAAAGTAGGGAGCGACATTAAAACTTAAAACGAATGGAAATTATTCCGTATATGAAAGGGACTGTTCCCTCCTCAACGCCCCGCTCTTTACGCTTAAAGTTTGACTCTTTGTCACAGTTCTACTTTTTAAATTAATTAAAAACTTTAGTGTAAAGAGCGGGCGTTGAGGAGGGGACAGCCCGTTTCATATAGGGAATAATTTCTGTTCGTTTTAAATTTTAATGTCGCTCCTTACTTTCAGTTAAAAAAAAAACTTATTTTACTAAACATTGAAATTACCTTTGTTGTTGAAAGTATTCTACTCTTCTGGTTTATCACTACCATAACAACTATGAAAGACATAATATATATCTTTTAGGTCATTAAATATCCATTATGTGTACCCGTTATCACATCAATTTTCAGAGTACCTATTTAGCCATCTTTCAGTTTGGTGAGCCCAAAGGCTCCTCATCAGTTCCCTAGGCGGTAGATAGGAGAGAGTCCCACATATATATGGGACATCCCTGATTAGTAAAGAAGGACAAATCATAGCTGACCTATTTTTCAGAGGTCTTGAAAATAACTGTAGAATCCTCGTCAGGGATTACGGTTACTGGTGAATAAGGAGGATTTCCCTATAATTTGGACTGAACGTACCCTACCGATGTGTAGATATTGTTTCACAGCTGAGAATTTTTGTCCGTATTTTAAGATTTGGTCTATTTAAGGGAAAGTGTCTATAACCCCCTCTTGGGTTCTTCTGGGGTTTGGGAGGTGAAATACACTTCGACTTCTTTAACATATACTTTTTGGTTATATTTTGTAATTCCTATACTTTAAGATTTTTTTTCGGGCCTAATCGGTCCAGCACATGAAAAAAATTCAACTTCGCTGGTGTATTTGGAGGAATTACAGAAAATCTCTCTAGGAAATTTTCTTAAAATGGCCTTGCTTTATAAGACCTCCTAAAAGTGTCGAATATTTCCACTGGTGCTTTTGAAAGAATGTAAATTCCATTTTTTTCCATATTTTAGCACTTATTTCGAAGAGACCGGACTTGGCTTATATAGATCCGTCTTACGGCCATAGTCATTCTAGGTTTTGACCGTACTTTCATTTTTTTTTCATGGATTGGCACTTTCGGGACTCACACCCCTGAGTTTTCCACACACATGGGACCATTTCCTATATCACTTGCTAAGGATATACAAATATCTTGCCAGAGATCTCAACCTTTAAAGGTCGTTTCGGGGGAGGGGGCTCCGGCACGGCTTCTCCCTTCGACGATCCGATAAGGGAACCTCTTAAAGAAATAGCAGTTTTATTTTTGTGTATTTTTGTAGTTACATCACTTAATATTTTATGTTTCAATTTCAGCTTTTTTTCAACTTTTTTCAGGATTTTTGCGTTTCACCCTTGGTTTTCTAAATATATAGAAAACCAATTTTGGCTACGGCATTCCCAGCAAGTGATGCGCTGGAGGCTCTGGCAACCTCGACGGAAAGTGAAGTAGTCGGCCACCTGCTGAAACATCGAAAATTCCTCGGGGAGGGGGAGTGGTGGAACGTATATTCATTGAAATGTCCGGTGACTCGGGCCTTAATAGTAAACGATTGCGAAAGATATTGCATAGATAATCCATGTGTATTCAAAACCTGGTTAAATGGAAATCTAGAAGATGAGCTCTTCTCCACCCCTTGCAGAAAATTTCAATTCCTTTTTTTCAACTCCGGACCGAGCGATGCCTCTGGTCATGCAGGGGTGGGTATCCACCTCAGTACTAAAGCAGAAAAATCCTTAGTTGAATGGCAGCCAATCTCACCCTGTTTGGCTAAGGCCCATCTTAAAAGTCACCTGTTCAACATCGCTGTCATCTCAGCCTGTGCACCAACCGGATCCGCGAACAAAAGTACAGTTGACGAGTTCTACGATGCTCTAATCTAGTCATTGAGAACAGTCCCAAACCGTAGTCTACTCATTTTAGGAGGTGATCTTAACGACCACGTTGGAAGCCACGAAACAGGCAGCGAAAGAGCTATTGGAAGATTTGGACGGGGTGACAGATGCGACCGCGAAAGGGACTCAAAGAATTTGCCCAGTAACATCTTGTATTTAAAAATACGTTGTTCCAACACAAACCATCCCAGAGGACCACTTAGCACTCTCCAGATGGAAGAGCCCAATTTTAGGTTGATTATTCGCTGATATCCTCCCGATAGTAAAGCTCTATACAGGACTTAAGAGCCTAACGTGGAACCGATAAAGGAGCAAAGAACGGCTTTGTACATATGCTGTCAAAATCTTGCCTGGCCATAAAACTCGCCTCCAGGAAACGAAGGTAACCTCCTCCAAGATACAATGTAGTACGTCTTCAGGATAAAGCCGTCGCAGAATAGTTTCACTTGGAATTATCCAACATTTTGGCAACCTTTCTGTGGACTACGATAACAAACCAAACACCATCAATGTAGAAGACGAGTTGGGGAAGATCAGAGACATCATAAAAAGTGCCTCTAAAAAATTCCTTTACTGGCAAAAACGGAAGCGGAAAATTTTTTGATCGTGTTTTTTGATCAAAATTTTGATCTGGTTGCTTTGGGAAGAATGGGGAGGGGGGCTAGTTGCCCTCCGATTTTTTAGTCACTTAAAAAGGGCACTAAAACTTTTAACTTCCGTTGGGATTGGCCCTCTTGCAACATTCTAGGACCATTGGGTTAATACGATCACCCCTGGGAAAAAAAAACAACAACAAAAACAAATAAACACGTATCCATGATCTTTCTGCTGGCAAAAAATACAAAATTCAATATTTTTGAAGAAAGGAGCTTGAAACCTTTACAGTGGGGTTCTCTGATACGCTGAATCTGATGGCATTATTTTAATTAAAATTCTATGACTTTTAGGGCGCGTTCCCCCCTTTATTCAACAATAAAGCAAATTTTCTCAGACTTGTAGCTGTTGATGGGTAAGTCTAAACTTGATGAAACTTATATATTTAAAATCAGCATTAAAATCAAATTCTTTTGATGTATCTATTGGTATCAAAACTCCGTTTTTCAGAGTTGCGGTTACCATTGAGCCGGGTCGCTCCTTACTACAGTTCGTTACCACGAACTGTAATAAATAACCATGTTATTAATCAAGTACAAGTAAATAACCATGTATTGACCATTTTATTGTTAAGTTTGACTTTTTCTCTCAATTCTACTTTTTAAAACAGTAAAAAACTTTAGTGTAAAGAGCGGGGCGTTGAGGAGGGAACAGCCCCTTTCATCCACGGAGTAACTTCGGTTCGTTTTAAGTTTCAATGTCGCTCCTTACTTTCAGCTGAAAAACTCGTTTTTTATTTAATTTCTGAATGTTTTTGAATTAATACATGTTTGATTTTGGCTCTCCGCACATGACTGATCAAAACGAAATTTGCATATTAATATTTTTTTTTGGGGGGGGGGGAGCTAAATGGCTTTCTCTTAGTTTTGATCCGACGATTTCGAGAAAAATCTCTCCATGGAAAGATCCCCCCACGTAACCCCCGAGCCCCTCCCCACCAGAAGAAATCCAACCCCTGAAAATGCCTGTACACTTCCCAACAATCATTATTGTATGTAAACACTGGTCAAAGTCTGTAACTTGCAGCCCCTTCCCCGGGGACTGCGGGGGAGTAAGTCATCCCCAAAGACATAGTTATTATGTCTTTTGACTATGCTGAACAAATTGGCTATCTCAAAATTTTGATCCGTTTACTTTGGGAAAAAAGAGTGTGGGAGGGGGCCTAGGTACCCTCGTATTTTTTGGTCACTTAAAAGCGGCACTAGAACTTTCAATTTTCGTTAGAATGAGTCTTCTCGCAACATTTTAGGACCAATGGATCGATACTATTACCCCTACGAAAAAACAAATAAAACAAAAACCAAACAAACAGGAGCTTGAAACTTCTACAGTAGGGTTCTCAGATATGCTGAATGCGATGGTGTGATTCTCGTTATGATTATATGACTTTGAGGGAGTGTTCCCCCTATTTTCTAAAATAAGGCAAATTTTCTCAGGCTCGTAACTTTTGATGGGTAAGATTACATTTGATGAAACTTATATATTTAAAATCAGAATAAAAATCCAATTCTTGTCATGTATCTATTAGTATCAAAATTCTTTTTTTAGAGTTTCGTTTACTTTTGAGCCGGGTCGCTCCTTATACTATTGAGTATACCATTGAGCTCCTTATACTATCATCAAAGCGTTTTTTAATAGCACTAATAATAACACATTAGTTATTATGTGTTATTATTAGTGGAGAAGGATCATAATAACATTAGTTTTTATGGAGGAGAAGGACCAGTAAATTTTTCTTTGGAGTGATAGATCCCACCCTTCTGCCTTCTGGTGAAACACTTGATGAAGTGTAGTTTTTAGGGCTGATTATCGTTCTCGACACAGTGTTATAGAAATATTAATATTGAATGCAAAAATGGGTTTGAAGAAGGATAGAAACCTAAAACCAGTATCTGTAAAAGAAGAACTGTGTTATTATTCCAGAGAAGAATGGTTACGCTGTGTACCATACGCTGTGTGTTTTTGGTTTTTATTAGGGGGTGACCGTATCAAACCAGTAGTCATAGATTATTGAAAAAGATTCATTCGAATGTGGCATTAAAGATCCAATACTCTTTTTAAGTAACAAAAGAAATTATGCCTCAGAAAAGTACCAAATTCTTTCAATTCGGCCTATATGACATCAATTACGGTGCGAACAATGCCAAACCCAGGGGAGAAAATCTAAGAACTATTGAAAAGGGCATTTCTTTAGCCTCAGAAGCTTTACTGGTGTGCAATATACTATTTGCCCTTAAGCACAAAAACAGTCCATAAAAATGAATCGTTATTGCAGACTGTTTATTCCGTAAAAGTAACAATTATAGAGTATCGCATAGTTGAACACCATCTTTTAGGGTGATGGCCAACGAATTCCTTTATGGGTAGGGGCTGCTGAAGGCCTTAAAAGAGGCCTTTCAAACCCAAATTTTCAAAATATCTATGAGACGTGCCTTAGACAAGTTGAAGATATTCAAAAGATAACAACTGTAACTCCTGACCTTCCTAAATTATGAAAAATATACGTATGCATGAACAAGGGGTAAAGTTTGCATTATGAGTGCATAGGAAGCTAAACTCCCCTCTTATTGCAGAGAAGATAGTCTATATTGAAAATACAAAATAATTTTGAAAATAAATTATGAAAAAATGAACTTTTTCTTTTGAAGAATTCTGCAAAAATTCAACTTGGATGAAAAGGGTGGAATTTGAGAGGGCGATAACCCTCGTCGTATTTAAGGTAATCCTTTGTATGTTAAAACGAACAGCAATAAGAAAAACATTTTTTTTTCAAATGAAGATAAAAAGCAGCATTAAAACTTAAAAGGGACAGAAATTATTCTGGATACGAGGAGTGTCGCCTCCTCCAACCTCCGCTCTTTCAGCTAAAGTTTTTTCTAAATGCTTTAAGAACGATTAATCGCAACGGTCATTGGAACAGGATAAGAAGCATTTTCCAGTCTATCAGTAACAAAGACAAGCAACCTCTAAAACAAAATATAAAACTCACCGTTGTGGCAAAATTAGCTGCACTGTTCATAGCAGTTACCAAAAAAGTTGTTTCACTTCCCGCTAAAGCTCGGAAGAAAAGCACCATCATAATGCCATTAGTTGATATGGTTAAAATAATGAAAATTCCTTGAAGAATGTAAATAGGCTGAAATTAAACGAGAAGACAAGTTAATGTAAGTAAAAAAAAAAATTTAATACTTCAGTAGCGAAATGGTCTACAGAAATAAAATTATTTTAATTTGAACTCAAATAGACCCAATCTGGCCTTTAACCCTTATTAACTTTGACTCACTTCGCTTGACCAATGTTCGTACCTTTGGCCCTTGCCCCCTTGTCATTTTTTCTGGCATTATCTCCCTGAGAATCTTACTCCCATCCACTCTGAGTTTCTCCCAAAGCATTAAAACACTATTAAAACATCTATTAAGGCTTTTAAACACTATTACTAACACTACTATTACTGACACTATTAAGGCTATTAAAACACTATTCCACGAAACCATAGTTGACTGAAAGATTGCCTAAAGAATTACCAAAGGAAGTTTCAAAAGTGATATTTAAATATCAAATCAAAGGTGCAAAAACTGATACATACACAAGACTGATCAAATTCTGAAAATTTCTATGAAATATAACAAAATCTCTTCAGTGTCCAAAGTGCTTAACAACCTTTTAACTGTTCCTAACAACCAACATCAACTGTTTTTTTTTATTCTAAAATCGCAAGAACAAAAACAATTTTATCCTTGATATTTATCCTTGAAAATTTCCTCGTAAATGTGAGCAGTAAGTTTGACAAATAGCATTTTCAATACCTTAGTCTGCAATAAAAAGGAACGTATCGCCCCGCAGCATCGTCATTTTAGGCTTAGTCTCACTGAAGGGAAATGAGAGATTTATTCCTCTTCGCCATCCCTACCCATTCCTATATTTATCAGAGGGCTCCAGGAGATTTTGTCAGTTTGGGCATTATTGGGTATCAAATTTTCTATTTTTGGCATCAGCCCCCTAGTTTTCATTCAGTGTTAAACAATAATAAAGATGGGCTTATTCGATTTATCTTTTCAAATAACCACCATATTTCATGAGGTTTTTCTTTCAGGGTTTTCATTGAAATTATCAATATGTTTTGCTTAGTGCTTTCGTACAAAGTTTGAAAACTTCGGTTTTATGTCTAATCTAAAATTATTAACAAACCTGTCATCTAAAACGTTAATGCCTCAGAAGTTTGAGTTAACGTTTAAGAAGAAGTATAATACAATGTGCTCTAAATTTGGAAAATAATATTAGACTAATATTGTGACTGCTTTTCTTCAAAAATGATTTGATTTTTTTTTTAGTTTAATTAAAACGTAAGTTACAATAGCAGCTGGAATTTCCCAATGATTTTCTAGCTAAATTTCACGATGATTTTTAAATCTTCTTGAAAACGACGTTCAAGTCAATAAATTGTGGATAGGTCTACTGCATTGGACCCAAGATGACAATATTTATTCCGTAAATTAAATTTAAATTTAAGAAAGCTGACAAAATGGATTCAGCTATGAGATGATCGACCTTTCAGAGCTTTGGAGCCAGGATTTGATTTTTATTTCGGCACAAAAGCAGAACGAAGAGTTTGTGTAGTTTTCATACAATAGATATTTATGATCACTTGTTCTTGTTCTCGTGATTTATCATGTGTTAGCACCAGGATTCGGTGAAGAAGAACAGGTGTTGCATTTCAGACAAGCAAGAATATCCAACATATTTTTAAGTGTCCATATCAGTGTTCTTTTTAGAACGGCTAAATCAATTCGTTATGTCTCTTATTATTTTTTATTGGAACACTTTGAGGGAATTTGAAGAAATTGGAACTAGGAAGCAATCAGATACACGAATGCTCTGGTCCAGGTGCATATTACCAACTGGGCTAATTGTGTATCATCAGATCAAAGAATAAAATTTAATGAGTCTGTTGCTCCTAAATGGTGCAATCATGTATATGCACAACAGTTGGGAATAAGATCAACGTTGTCATACAAATATAGAAAGATTTCAATCATTCGATTGCTTTGCTGAGCAAACCAATCAGACTTCGAACGACAATTTCCCCTAATGATGATTCAACATCGGCATAATCTTAAGCACCACCAAGCTCCGCTGGCTTGAACGCGTATAGTATCGCCCCAGCAACAGCCTCATTAAACAGATAATTCTTGCTAAACCCTTATCAACATGCCGTAAAAGAAAAAGAGGGCAATCAAAAAATTGGTGGTCGCTTATTAAGCACGTTCTGGAGCAAGCTGGAATTTTCCATTAAAGTATGCAGGAGAAGATGCTTTTTTCGGATGCCTGGTAAGGTGGAAATGCCTGGTCCATCTGCAAGTACATGGAAATACAAGTTTGCCGAGCAATATCACAATGGAGATCGCCGGTAGGAATGATAAAAATGACTTTCTGGCGCATGACCAGAAAACATACAAACCTTGCAGGCAAGACATAGCCTCGCTTAATTTTTCCTATGATTTAATATTCATACTTTCTGCTGGTAAGCTGAATAAGAACCCCTTCGTCATTTATTTTAATCGCATTCTAGGGGCAGGGACTAGTTTTTCTCTTCTAGTTAAACTAGTTCTAGTTTTAAACTAGTTAAAAAGACTAGTTTGTCTTTTTAATCAGATCAGACTCCGTTATTTTCAATTTAGTTGAATACAACGAGACTTACCCAACCAGTCGGCTTTGATGAATATACGAGTTCCAAGATGTGAACGTTACATTCTTCACTGAAAGCAACCTTTCCAAAAGCTCCCCCTAAAGCTGCAAACATCCCAGACATTAATGCCATAGACAATACTTTACTTCGGGAAGATCTGGAACGTAAAATTTTCTTAAATAATCGTATAATGTTAAATTAAAAGGTAATAATCATTGACAACAAAATTATAATCAAATGATAAGCAATAGGATTTAAAGACAATCAGTTTTGTATGTTTCTTTATGTGTAGTAATAAAACCGACCCATTTTCCTTCAGCTGATTCTGAATGAATTTTTAGTCCAAGGCATAATCAGACAAGAAATCATAAACCGAACTTGATACCCATATATCTTACAACTTTCTAACAATTTCCAAACCCTGCATTTTTTTTTCTGACCTATGCATCTTCTCATAAGCATATAAAGCATCTTGTCTAGAGGGGGAGGGGCGGCTGATTCTGTTATGGAAGGGTAGGGGCTTATAAATGCTTGCTGAGGTCCTTTGAATATAGGTCTTTAGAAACTCATTATTCTATATTACGCTAAAACTCGGCCTTTAGAATGTTCTATGTTCTACTTTTCTCGCAAAACTAAAATGTAATAGACCCACTATCCTATCCTAATTCCATTTTCCAGAAAACATAACCACTATCAAAGTTATTTGGTACAAATCGCATTGCGCTTAGATAATAGCTTCTTGTTCTAAGAATTCAGTTTAAAAGTCTTAAGTTGGGCAAAATTGGTATAGGGGATACCGGCCCACGTTTAGCCAAAGCTAACAATCTCAATATAAAAGCTAAAAGGGACTTTTGGAGGATTATAAAAGCTCTGACATACAGCAGTGTATGTTTTTAAAATATCTGGCCTTGATTATTACTTTTACCAAAAATATCAGAATAGATCACGTTTTATGGTAATTAAATATGAAATTTTGTTAAATTTTTGTCTGAAGGACTACGCATAATTATGAATACTAAAAAAAAACGGAAACTCACGTTCTATTCTCTTATTATTTGCCTGGCTTTTGGCAGCTTCCAAGGCATGCCATCTTTACCGGTTTTCTTTTAGTATTTTCATTCCAAGGGATAGTGAACTCCCACATTCGGCCACAATACCCGAGGTGGGTTCGACATCCCATACCTTGGTGTCCAAAAGCGAAATATGCTTGTAAAAGCTGTGTAAACAGGATATTTTATGGTTTAAGGCAAGCTCAAAACCAATAGCTTTATTATTTCTGGTGTTGTTTAATCTTGTCAGACCAGTATGTGAACTGACATTCTTTTTTTTTTCTCCTTTTAAATATCATTTAAGATAAAATGCTTAAAAGTATAAGAGAAGAAAAAAGTGGAAAAAAGAAAAAATTAAGAGAATTAAGTGGCTGATGTGGATGTTTTGTATATTCACTATATATATAATAAAAGTGTATCTCTGTCTGTCTCTCTGTCATCATAAAAAATGAATGGTTTGAATGTATTTCATCAAATATTTGTTTTCTTTTGACATTTTACGTTCCGTCTTGAGGTTATTCACGTCTTTCAATAAGGTTTCAGCTACAATCTCATCACACATTTCATCATTGGTATTATTCGATTCATTGATTGTATCTGTTGATAAACTCGCGATGGTGCTAGTTACATTTGCCGGCGCTTTGGTTTTCATCGATTCATCTTTTTATTCTTTTGTTATATTGTCTGCCAATACCCTTTTTATTTAACTTTGGATTTAACTGTCTACCACATTATTTTCACATAGATTGCAGTTTTGGCACATAGAAAAGATATGTATTATGACATTAGTGCAGCAGTAGGCTTTTCCTTTTCCTTTGTTGTCATTTGAATGCTAATACCAGAAAGATTGCTATATGACCTATCACCAGGTAATGTGTTACCCGCTCTGTGAGCAAGAAGTTGACCCTCGTTGTAGACTATTACTTTTAGGCATGCATTCTCTTTGAGTACTATCATGTCTGGAAATGTTGCTCACGCATATCAACCATCAGTAGTGTTAAATTTTTTTGGTAGTCCAAAGGAATATAATTTGTCACTTTCATGAAAACGCAGGCATACATTTCCAATAGTGTTGCCAATAGTACTTGTTTGATAGTTCAAATATTTTTCTTGTTGAGCATTCAACGCTACGATAACTTTATCTTGTACACAAACTTTCTTGGAATATTTCATCTTCACCTTTTAAATAAGATGTAAGTGTTTATCCTTCCAATGTGAAAATAATAGCGACCGAAAACGTACAATAAACTAGCTACTATAGATGGCAGGACATAGTCTAACACGGGAGCAATCGCATAAAAAAATCCATGAAACGGAGGAACTCGGAGCGAAATCGGAATAGTGGAATCAGGGAAACAAGTAGCGGAACCTGAACCGGAAACAGTGGGACAGGAAGTAGAACTGGGGTGGGAGCCATCAGAATCTGAACTGGAACCACTTTAACCGGGAGAAAAAGCGTGGGGGATCAAAACTGGGACTGGTATCTGTCCAGTGTAAACAGTGTGTCTTGGAGAAGGCTCTTAGGCTTTTTCCAATTCGCTCAATGTAAATTATTTCCTCAGAATTCTTTATCTCAATTCGTAGCAATTACCTCCCATAAACTATTGCCTAACAACTATTCTCGATTTCTCCCTTCCGTGGGAATTATTTCCCGGAATAAAAATCGCGTGATCCATAGCTGACGCAGAAAAGGAATAGGAGGGACACTGTCATTAAGATCAAGAAGCCTATTACATAACAACAATGAATACATAATAGATCAATAATCAATAACACTTTCTGGTTGCTAGGGCTTGATAGGATATGGTTGCTCTGGAAGGCTGCTGCAAGATCCAGTTGCCAGAGCTTTGCATAAGTAAACAATTAACTACAACGTAGCACTAGGTGTAAAAATAAATCAATAATAAATAACAGCTCCTAGCTAGCACCCCGTCAGAACTGGTTGCTATGGAGGGCTGTGACTGTAGTGCCTATGCAGTAATTACTTACATACATAAAGACACAATTATTGCTCACTTATAAAGAGTAGTTTAAAAATAACTTTCTGAAAAAGAAGTTTTCAAAGAAAAGTAAAGGCCATGTTAAACTTAAGGTCAGCAAATACAAATACCTGTTAAAATTCATACTCAAAATGACCAGAAATTACTATTAAAGAATAAATGACACCCAAAACGAGCAAAAATTAAATAAACAATCATAGCAAAAAAACAAGTACTAATATAAATGAATAAATAAATCTTAAAGCGAGTAACGCTTAAATTGAGTATGCAAATCAACGTTAAAAAAAAATCAGCTATTGAAGTATAAATGAAACCCCCAAACGAACAGAAATTAAATAAACAATCAATGCAGACAAACTTACAGTAGATACTAATAAATATGAATAAATACGTCTTAAAACGAGTGAAACTTCAATTGGATATGCAAATCAAGCTTGAGACGACCAAAAATAACTACAAGCAAGAGTTTGGGTATCGCCTCCTTTTCTCACTACAAAAGTCTAAAACCAACTGTGTGATTGGCGGTTTACTGAAATCTCTATATATCTTGAGAAGTTTTGAGAAAGTATAAGTAAAATCAAATTGAATATCTGGTATATAATGATATTAGTTGTTGAAAGGTCATCAGTTCAAGATTTTATTTATACTGTAATTTTTATTTTCATTTTCATTACTTTAATAACTGGAAAAAAACATATTTGTAATATAATCCATTTTTAGAGAAGTGCCAATGGCATAGTAGGCTTTAGGTTTTTACAGTTAAGGAAGGGAACAATATCCAAACTCTTTTTTGTAGTAAAACTATATTCGTCTTGAATAATTTTAGAAAAAAAACACAATAAATTAAACTGAATACTTGATGTATAATCATATTAATTGCTTAAAGCTCATCAGTTCAAAATTTTACTGTAATTTTATTTTCAATATTAAGTACAAAAGAAAATATTTGAAACAGAATTTGAAATAAAATTCGTTTTTAGTAAAGCGCAAATGAGACAATAGGTTCTAGACTTTTACAGGGAGAGAAGGAGGCGATACCCAAACTCTTGTATGTAGTGATTTTTGTTCGTTTTAAGCTTGATTTACATATTCAATTTAAGTTTCACTCGTTTTAAGATTTATTTATTCATTTACGTTAATATCTATTGTATGTTTGTTTTCTTTAATTGTTTATTTAATTTCTGTTCGTTTTGGGTTTCATTTATACTTCAATAGCATTTTTTTAAAGCTTGATTTGCATATTTAATTTAAGCATTAATGGCTTTAAGACTTATTTATTCATTTATATTAGTACTTGTTGTATGTTTTTTACTATGATTGTTTATTTAATTTCTGCTCGTTTTGGGTTTCATTTATTCTTTAATAGTAATTTCTGGTCGTTTTGAGTGTGTATCTGCTGATCTTAAGCTTAATGTGGCCTATAATTTTATTTGAAAAACTTCTCTTTAGGAAAGCTTTTTTTAAATTAATTTTGTTGGTTTTAATTACAAAAATTTTCAAGTTTTTAAAAATTTCCTTATTGCAAAATAATTTTTTTTTCAACATCAAATGTTCATCAAAGTTTCAAAACTAGGATCAAGTAACAATATTAAAGCAAAAAATTACAAATTAAGAAAGCATCAAATTGAACAACGTAAAATTGGGCTTGCACTGTAAATCGAAGTTGCCACGCAAATAACTAAATCTAAGTATTAAAGTAAACAACACCTGCTCCCGGGCCATGGGGGGTTTTGTTGACACCAGAAATTTTGTTATCTGACCTTTTAACTATTTTTAACAAAACAGCTATCTCAAAATTTTTATCTGATGCATTTGGGGGAAAAATGGCGTTTTTTTTGGGCTAGTTGCCTTCCGATCTTTTTTAACTCTTATAAAAGTAAACTAGAACTTTCACTTTCCAAACAAGCAAACCCCCTCTGAAGTTTATACGAGCATTCCTTCCATAAGATCCATATACACCCTCAGGGGCATGACTTACAATGCCTGCCCACCGGCCCTGGGGGGTTGTGTCGACACCGGAATTTTTTATTCGACCTTTGAACTACTTTTAAACAATGGCTCTCAAAATTTTTATCGGATGGGTTTGAGGGGAAATGGGCGTAGAAGAGGGGCCCAGTAGCCCTCGGATCTCTTTTGACTCTTAAAAAGTGAAATAGAAATTTAAATTTCCAATCAAACGAGCCCTCTCTGAAGTATATAGAGCATCCCTTCCATAAGAAACTTATGTGGCCCCAGGGCATAACTTACAACGCCTGCCCCCAGGCCGTGGGGGGTTGTGTCGACACCAGAGTTTTTGTTATCTGAGCTTTGAACTATTTTTAACAAAATGACTACCTCTAAATTTTTATATGATAAATTTGGGGAAAACGACGTGGAAGGGATGGGATTAGTTGCCCTTTGATCTCTTTTTACTCTTAAAAAGTGAACTAGAACTTTCATTTTCCAAACAAATAAGCCCTCTCTGAAGTTTATATGAGCATCCCTTGCCATAAGAAGCACATATACCCACAAGGGATAGCTTACAACGCCTGCCCTCTGGCCCTGGGGAGTTGTGTCAGTACAAAAATATTGTGATCTGGCCTTTGAGCTATTTTTAGCAGAATTGCTATCTCAAAATTTTCAGCTGATGCATTTGGGGGAAAAGGGGTGTGGGGGGAGGCTAGCTGCCCTCCGATCACTCTCGACTCTTAAAAGTGAACTAAAACTTTCAATCAAATGAGTCCTCTCTGAAGTTCATAAGAGCATCTTTTCCATGAGAACTATTCATGCCCCCAGGGCATAACACAACGTCTGTCACCGAACCCTGGGGGGTGTCGACACTGGAGTCTTTGTTATCTGACTTTTGAACTGTTTTTAACACATGGCTATCTCAAAATTTTCATCATAAGCATTTGGAGAAAAAACGGTATGGGAGCTAGTTGCACTCCGGTCTCTTTTGATTCTGAAAGTGAACTAGAACTTTAATTTGCAATCGAATGAGCCCTCTCTGAAGTTTATACGAGCATCCCTTTTATAAGAACTATATTTTCCCCTGGGCCATAACTGACAACGCCTGCCCCTGGGGGGTTGTGTCGACCCTGGAATTTTTGTTATATAATCTTTGAATTATTTTTAACAAAATGTTTACCTCAGAATTTTTTTCAGATATATTTACGAAAAAAGAGCGTGGAGGAGGGGGGCTAGTTGCCATTCAATCATTTTTGACTCTTAAAATGGGCACTAGAACGCTCGATTTCCAATCAAATGAGCCCCTTTTGAAGTTTATACGACGACCCCTTCCATGTGGAAGCCTCCGGGAAATAAATAAATAAATAATAAAACATTGGAGCCATATGGCCTTTACTACACGCAACGCTATAGCATTGCCTCTGATAGATAAAAATGAAATTCATATGATCGACTCATTTTTGCCATCGCGAGAAAGCGAGCATCAGAACGTGTCAAAAATGGAGTGGAAAACAAAGAACTGTGCTGTTAGAAGACAAAACCTTTCAACATGGAGGGGAGCCCTCCATTTTCCCGAGGAAAGAGAAGCAAACAAATCTGACTTACTCGGAGGTTGCTACTTACAACGAGGATCAATATATACGAGCCTACCACCTGCCGAGTGGCGGGGCCCGGCTGCAAAATCGGTTACATAGTTTTTTTTTCTCAAACGACATATTGACACTTCTGGCCACTAAAATGATCTAAAAAGGTCACAACCTTAAGGAAAAAAAGGTATTTTTCCAAGGTGGTTGTATTGGACCTATACAGACACCAAGATATCAAGAACAGGCTAACATTGTCTGCATGAGAATCAATATGAACAAGCCTGTCGCGTAGCCATGCTGGGGCCCGGCCTCAAAATGGGCTAATGGGGTTTTCTCTTCTTAAAACTGACATTTGTTGCCACAAGAATGGTCCAAATAGGTCAATACTTAAGAAAGAATTCGTATTTTTCCGAAGGTGGCTGTGTCAAACCGGTGGCGACGTCAAGACATCAAGAAAAGGCTCAAATTACCTGCGGTTAGACAATCGACAATTCCATACATAGAAGCCTGCCACGTACCGAATACAGGGACCCGACGGCTTTGCCACCGGTCTCCTAGTACTATATTCATACGTATGCAACACAACTATACAAGCTTTGGGTAATTCGTGATAGCGAACTACAAGTGAGGAGCGACTTGAGCCAATAGTAACAAAAACTTTTAAAAAAGGGTATTAGAAACAATTCACACATCAAAAGTTAGATCCTTATGTTTATTTAGAACACAAAAAATACTTCAAGTTTAATATTGCCCATAAAAAAACTCCTCAAGTTTAGTATTGCCCGTCAAACAAAATATATTACCATACTCAGGCCGATTCTGAATATACAAACTACATGATTTTTAACTCATTGAAGCCTACAAGCACATGAAAATCTAAAGGCCTTAAAGTGTAAAAATGCGAAATCTGTTAAGATTCTTGAACTGGAAATAATCCAAATGAAAACTCCTGAATATTGAAAAAAAGAGCGCGATTTTTCAAATGGGAAAGGTTTTGTTACAAAAATCCAAAAATCCAAAGGGTTAGAAGGAAGAAAATGAGAAATTTGTTGCGAATCTCGAATAGGGAAGGGTTTTTATTGTAGAGAAAAGAAGTAAGAATTGTGAAAGAGGTATATTCTTGAAATATAAAGGGAAAATTTGTTAAGATGCCTTCAATGTGAAGACTGTGTTGTTAGATGGTGAAAATACCTTTTAAAAAAATTTGGAGTTTCAAAAAAAGGGATTAGTTCTGTAAATTCATAGTCTTTAGAAGTGTGAAAAAATGTGAAATTTGTTATTACTAGTTAAATGAAATTGGACGCGAAAGATAAAATAAATAAATGGCGATGGGACCGTAGTATGTGTATACTACATGTGACAACTATCACGTTGTCACATGGATTCGCTTTTATTAGTATTTAAATAAAATAAGGTTTAAAAAAGGATAAAATTATATTTGAAAGAAAATTGGGCTTAAAATATGAATAAGGGAGGTGTGAAGTGGAGACGTGAATGAGGAGGTGTGAATGAAATTACTGGAGATCTGGGCGATGCAGCCAGACAGCATAATAGTAAAATATTGTAATGACTCGTTAAAAGATTGAGAGGAAACAGACAATCTCAACTCATCCCAGTAAAAACAGAAGCGGAGCCTCGGTTAGTGACAATGAAAGAGTTAAAGGGAGATAAACAAATTGTTTTGAGAATGTGTTAGACCGTGATAAACTTACGGAAAATGATATAGAAAAGAATGACAAAGCTTGCGACACTTTGGAAGCGAGAGAAGACTTACATTGCGAGAAAGAACAAGAGACAGTGCTAAAGAGATTAAAAATAATAAGGCCTTAGGTACTGGCAGCATGAAAAATGATTTTTTGTTTGAACATAGAGACTACTGAATGCAAATATTATGATTTTTCAGTAAGGGAAAGTACCTAACGACTTAGGACCTTAGAGTACCTGACAGTCCGGAGGCTAGAAGACTTCAATATTATATTCTATACTTCAGGGAGCACCCCCCCCCCAATTTTGAAACTTGAAGCCAGTTAGGGTCTCGACCAAAAGAAGCTAGCTTTCTCGAATCTTTTTGGGAGTGTTTTCTTGAAGATAGCTCGAGTTTCCAATCAAATAGGGCACTTTCCAAAGGAAAGTGGGTAAGACTTGGAAGTGGATACACATGTGAAATTGCATCACTTACGTACCTTGTCCAACTATATAAATAGTTTGGGGCAACGAGCTGTAATTAAGGAGCAGGTATTTAAGTTAGGGGAAAGGTATTTAAGCTATAAAATCTGCCAATTCTTTACCCATAGTATTTGTTATTGGGAAGTATGTACCAATTTTCGAATGGGAGAGGCGAATTTACATCTGGTTTCCCACGGGGGATTTTTACATGGGGAGGGAAGTTTTCAGGGGATGAGCTAGTCAGAGAAAATTACAAACTAGGGGAATTTACCCGGATTTCTATGCAATTGTCATTTTTATATGCATTACTCTCTCTTTCTCGTCTCAATTTTACACGTGGAGTTGTTAAGGGTTATTGTCCGGGGTAAATTTTCACCGAGATTGGATTGTTTCCATAGGGAGGGAAGTTTCCAGGGGGTGAGCTAGTCAGATCAGAAAAAAAACAAGTTTTTTTTTTCAATTGAAAGTAAGGAGCAACATTAAAACTTAAAACGAACAGAAATTATTACGCATATGAAGGAGATTTCGCCCTCCTCAATATATCACTCGTTATGCTTAAATTTGAATCTTCTTCCGATTCTTTAAGACCGACTCCTGAAACACAAGGGCCATTTAATTAGAACAATAAGAAGCTTTTTTAAAGGCACTAAAAAATTTGACGTAAAGAGCGAGGTGTTGAGGAGGGGAGAAACCCCTTCCTATATGTAATAATTTCTTTTCGTTAAGTTTAAATGCCTGCGTCTTACTTTAAGTTGAAAAACTTGACTCTTTTTATTTCTCAGGATCTGGTTAAAGTTGGGCCTTGACACTTGCTGATTACAAATCTGAGGGTAATGTTACAATATAGATATCGAAAACCAAGATAAATATCTCCCAAACAGCATATTTATCAGCTTGCTAATTACAAATTTGAGACTAATTTTACGATAAAAACATCCAAGGTCTTAAAAATAAATTAAGCACACATTTTCCAACTGGTAGAAAAGTTTCAATTTGGCCTATGCCCCATCCAGCATCTTTCTCCATAAAAGGGTCAAATATTCATCATTAAAATTCACGATTAGAGTTCGACTTTCCTAACTCAAAACAAAATAAGTACAAATTTCACAAGTCGTGTTTAGTTTCTATCAAACTTTATATCTAAGTGTTCCTGATCTTATTGATTTGAGACTAATATTGCAATACTCTAAAGATTTAAAAATCAAAACAATCTAAGTGTACATTTCACCAATAGAGTTTGGTTCTTCCCAGAGCTAAGGATGTATTTTCAGTACACTATTCTAATGGAGACAATCAATGAGAAACCAACTGAGATGTAAACATTTTCTTTCTGAGTCAATTATGGATAATATCATCAGTAGAAATAAGTTACAACCGAAGTAACTGATAATCAATACTGAAGAAAGCCCAATATAATATAAATGACACTGCAGGCAGTCTATGAATCAAAGGCTGAGACCAGGAGTTTGATCACACGCTGGAAACAAGATAAGTCTAGAGGTTGTTTATAGCTTCTAAAGAGTGATACTACGATTAGTTAACTAAATTCTTTAATGTTGATTAAAAGAAAGAGAGAGAAAAAAAAACGAAAAAAAAATATACAAATTTGACACAAAGAACGGGCACTTAAAAGATATTTGGAAATCGATTTATGTCATAAGAAATATTGCCAAAAACCCTATAGTCAGTTTTGTTTCTCAAGTAAATGCTTCCTATAAGCTGTTGGATCACTCCACAAGGATGCGGCATGGCTATTTAATGGACTATCGTTATTTGGTTCTGCAAAATAAAATGAAAATTGATTAGAAAATAGAACAGACTATTTGAAACACAATGAGAGAGAGAGAGAGAGAGAGAGAGAGAGAGAGAGAGAGAGAGAGAGAGAGAGAGAGAGAGAGAGAGAGAGAGAGAGAGAGAGAGGGAGAGAGAGAGAGAGAGAGAGAGAGAGTAGTTAATTACAAATACCGAACTCAAGTTCCAATCTAAATAGTGTTTTGCATCCCAATCATCCCCAAAAAGAGTTATAATACAGATGAAAATTACGGCATCAAATTGAAAAAGGCTCAGAAGATGATACGTGTTTATTTGTTATATTTTTTATGATTGCAGAAAATCAAGAGAAGCTTCATCTGAACGGATGTTTCAAGTTCTAGGGCTCTTTATAGGCTATAACAGCGATTGCGCCAGAGCAAAATACCAATTTCTCTCGTTTCAAGCTACAAAACGATCATTAGGCCCCAAACTATTGCATATACTTTATATTTAATTTCAAACTTCCATAATTCAACACCCTACTGATAATACAGAAGCTGAGAAATCCTTGATTTTGTAGAAAACGAGAAGTCATTTTGAAAAATGTAGAGCATACACCGAGTTTGATTTTAGGCCACTGCCGCTACGTTCTGAGTTCTAAACATTTAATGAGTCATTCAAAGCTGTTATCAAAACAATTTTAGATGAAAAAATCGAATTTCGAAACTTATTCAAAATTCATAAAATTAATCAAGTTTAATTATATCCTTCAACAGTTACGAGCCTCAGAAAATTTGATCTATTTTTGAAAAAGGGGGGAAACACACCCAAAACTTCAAGTGACCTTATTAAAATCGCACCATAAGATTCAGCACATCAGAGTACCCTAATGAAGAAGTCTCAAGCTCCTATATACAAAAAGTATGAATTTTGATTTTTTTTTTGCCAAAAGCAAGATCACAGATGCGTGTTTTTTTTTCCCATGGGTGATATATCGTACCAGTGATCGTAGAAGATTAAGAAAAGGCTTATTTTTACCGGGAATCAAAAGTTTTACTGCCCCTTTTATGTGACCGACAATATTGGAGGGCAGCTAGGCTCCCTCCCGAGCCCTTTTTTCAGAGTCATCCAATCAAAATTTATAGATAGCCATTTTGTTCAGCGTAGTCGAAAGATCTAATGACTATGCAAGTGAGGGTGACTTGATCCCCTACAGACCCCGAAGGAAGAGATACAAGCTATGAACTTTTTCTGGTGGCGGTGGGGGGAGGGGATATGTAGGAGGATCTTTCCGTGGAGGAGTATATCATGGGGGAAGGGAATTTTCCATCGAGGGGGAGCTGGATTTCCCAGCATTATATAAAAAGCGATCAGTAATTAAATAAAAAACAAGTTTTTTCAACTGAAAGTAAAGAGCAACATCAAAACTTAAAATGAATAGAAATTATTAGCTAAATTAGGGGGGTTTCCCCCTCCTCAATACCTCTCTCTTTACACTGAAGCTTTTTTATAACTTTTAAAAACGCTTATTACTCTAATTAAACAGCCCTTGTGGTTCAGGAGTCATTCTTAAACAATTAGAACAAACAGTCAAACTTTAGCATAAAAACCTGGTGTTGAGGAGGGGGAATTCCCCCTCAAGTACGTAATAATTTCTATTCATTTTAAGTTTTAATATTGCTCCTTAATTTCGGTTGGATATACCTGTTTTTTTGTCATTTAATTATCAATAAAGAACGATTAGTTTTTCGTCCGTGAAGGAAATTTTCCATGGAAGGCGAGATGGATTTGCCGGCATTATTTAAAAAGCAATCAAAAACTAAATAAAACTAGACCTGCGTTGCATGGGCAACGTGAGGTGTTGCGGCAAGCTTTGTTCGGCTTCGTCAGCAACACTTTGGTTTTGATTCCTCGCTTCGTTTAAACGCTGAGATTGTTGATCTGTAAGGATCTTATGTCTCGCAATTGGTATCGGCCTGTTTTTGGCTTCAATGTGTACCTTACTATTGAAGCTGTCAATCCCTTTAAACTTTCAAACTGGTATATCTCATGAAAGAGTTTTTCTACCGAGAAATAGATAATATATACTTTGATCAGCTCATTAAGAGCTATCGACTGCTATCGAAAAAGAATCTATCTGATCTTAGTTCAAAAGTTGACGTTTTTGCCGTAGGCCAAGTTTCAAACGTCATCACTTAGAAAGGAGCAAAGGATGAACTCTAATTTCTTTAGCAATGAGAAAACTTTTAACGTTTAAGAGGTGCATCTGATACCATTTCTCTACCGCAATCCCAAGTGCGAAAAACCGAATGATAAACTCAGCTGAAATCACGCACAGAAACGGGAAGAAAAAATAGATGGCAGCACTTTATTTCTGTAATTTCTTCTATTTATCACTCAAAGAAGATATATTGACTGCGGGGCCGGGTAACTGCCGCATATATTTAACACTTATAGATTTTAGTCCATCTTCAATTTGAAAGCGGTGCCTGCCTGCTAGAACAGAGCTTTCCATTCGAAAGCAGAAACATGGTTTGGTGAAACAAAAGCTTGACTGCACAACACCAGATAGTTCTCTCTCTAATAGGCTATAAAACTCCAAGTCACTTCACGCACTATAGGCTCTGGCTCAAGGACAAGCAAAAACCATCCTTTTTGGCCCCAGGCAAAAGCTCTACGAAGCTTTTCAAAATGCAGTCATATTCAACAACCCGACCTAAGGTCCAGACTTTCCGTAAAAACTGCAGAGGTTAGACCCTTACCACTTCTAGGAATAAGCTGAAATCGGGGTGCTAAAAAAAAAGAGAAAAAAAAAGAAAAAAAAAGACAAAACCAGTGTTGCTCTCGCAACAAAAAAACAAGTTTTTTCGACTGAAAGTTAGGAGTAACATTAAAACTTAAAACGAACAGAAATTATTAGGTATATTAGGTGGTTGCCCCCTCCTCAATACCTCACTCTTAATACTGAAGTTTGTTTTATAGAAATTTTAAAAAAGCTTATTC